>NW_027555514.1:147647247-147899747 GCF_003287225.1 Phascolarctos cinereus | reverse complement strand
ATAGGATGAAAAATATCTATTTACTAGGCTAATATGTGGTTGTCTTGGGTAATTCATAAAAGTAGTCCACCAGTGTATAATTCTTGGATAGGGAGTGCAGATGTACAAGATCTCTGGGAAATCGAACAATACTTTTAAGGGTACCAAGTTTCTGCATGTAACAAAGGCCCATTTTTTTCACCAGCACCCTTCTGATGATGTTCTTTATGCCTGTGAGTGACTGAAGGTCACAGTTTCTGATTATTTAAAATTGCAAGAGTGATGGGCGCTAGCAGCCTGCAAATCATTACAAATGAGAAATTGTACTGGAAAAGTGGCAAAAACTGTCCAAAGAGAAATGTATGACAATAAAAATGAAAATTAAGTAACATAGTGAGGGTCTCAGACTTGGGTATATTCCCTGTGTAGGATTTATGGAATGACAAGGAACAATCACTAATAGTACCTATGCTTGAATTGGAACCTACATGATTAGAAGGAACAGCCAAATAACTAGACCACAAATCCCTCAAACTATGCTAATATTAATCATATTTTAGTTTTTCTTCCAATGAAGTTTCAAATTTCATGAAAAAATTATTCTGTTACTTTTGGGCAATATTTAAAGTGATACTGGTAAAGGGGAGGAATGATAAAACTAAATATCAATTTAGTTGGAAATATGAAAAGTGGGTTGATTAATTGATCAAAAGGCATAGTCCAGGGGCAGCGAGGTGGCTCAGTGGATAGAGCTCCAGCCTTGGAGTCAGGAGGACCTGAGTTCAAATCTGGCCTTAGACACTTGACATTTACTAGCTGTGTGACCCTGGGCAAGTCACTTAACCTCATTGCCTAGCGGGGGGAAAAGAAAAGGTATAGTCCTTTGAAGGTAATCAGTTGAACGTCATAGGCACTCTACAAATCATAGGCACAGAAGTGCTATTTGATATGTATGTGTTGTGTGTGTATATATATATACACACACACACACACACCAATGTTTGTACATATGTATGTACATATACATATATCAGCATAAATATTCCTCAAACATATATATATATATATATATATGTATTCTACAAAATTATAATTATTTTTACTGAAGGAATACTACATACTTTCCAAATGAATATAAGAATAAAGCAAGGATGCTCATTTCCCCCATGTTATTTGACATGATTTAAGAAAAAAAAATCACATCAGGAATTCTTCACCTTTTTGGTGTCATAGATCCCTTTTGCAGTCTTTATGAATGCAGTGGAATACTGTTGTTTTATAAGAAATGATTAACAGGCAGACTTCAGAAAAACCTGGAAAGACTTGTATGGTCTGATGCTGAGTGAAGTGAGTTGACCCGGGAGAATGTTGTCCAAATGTTTTAATTTTTTTTTTTTATTTTTAGGCAATTGGGGTTAAGTGACTTGCCCAGGGTCACAAACCTCTTATATGTCAAGTGTTTGGTCTGAGGCCACATTTGAACTCAGGTCCTCCTGACTTCAGGGTCAGTGCTCTATAATCCAAATGTTTTTAAATTAACAAAACAAAATACATGGGATTACAAAGGAAATATGCACATATGCACATATATACACACATACACATGTGCATACATACATATTTCTTTTAAATTCATGGAACTCAGTTTAGGAATCCCTGCCTAGAGCCACTCAAGTGATAAGAATCTCTCAACTTAGTTCATCTGAACCTAGGACAGTGCAGCCCACATACACAGTTTACCAAAGGGATTGTACCAGATATCTTAGCAATTCAACAGCACCTCCTAAAGTTTGTGCCCCATTGATATACCTTTCAAGAAACCAAGAGTAACTTCCATGTCACAATGAACTATTGGAGTAAGGTTGCATTATAATTACATTATAATTTTATTTAACATTTTTAAGCTAACTTCTACAACCCCCAAGGTGTTTGTTTTTCACCCAGATCATATCTTACCTGAAAAAGAAAACAAGCAAAAATTACCCTGAAGCCTTTTGCAATTTTCAACATTTCTTTCAGATGAGCTGATGCAGTGATAATAACTACCTTTCTAATATATATTTTATTCTTCACCTAAACTCCCATGCAAAATTGAATTGAAGAAAGATCATTATATATGACATTTACATACATTTTTCTTTTTTAAAAGTATTTAATAAGTTCAACCTGTTACTTTCAGCGATGATAGCCCTTCCTAATAAGGGCTAGCTCCTTTGCCTAAGCCAATCTACTCATACTTTAATAAATCAAATAATTAAACATTTATGAAGTATCTATTATGTGCCTGGCATTATTTTCTAGCCTATTGTAACTTTTCTATATTGATCCCAAAATGGTGATGTTACCTATTTCTATATTGCTTATTTATATTAATTTGGGAAAAAAAATGTTAAAGATAATAGGCTAGAAAATTGAGTGTGGTCCATAATTCAGGAGGCTTTATACTAGAACCAGTCTTTTATTTTTTTAATTAGTTTGTTTTGATTTATTGATAATCACTTCCATATGCTTGTGAGTTTAAAATTTTTCTCTCCTTCCCTCCCTACCACCCTCCTCAAGATGGTTCACAATCTGATACAGGTGTAAAGTGTAAGGAAGAATTAGAACCAATAGGGGGAACCACCAGAAAGAGGAAACAAAACTCAACAGAAGAAAAAAAAATAGCAAATTGTATGCTTTGATCTGCATCCAAACTTCATAATTCTTTCTTTGGATGTGGATAGTATTTTCCATCATGAGGCCTTTGGAGATGTCTTAGATCCTTGTATTACTGGGAAGGGTTAAGTTTATCAATATGAGTCATCATACAATGTTACTGTTATTGTGTACAACGTTCCCCTGGGTCAACTCACTTCACTCAGCATCAGACCATACAAGTCTTTCCAGGTTTTTCTGAAGTCTGCCTGTTCATCATTTCTTATAAAACAATAGTATTCCATTACATTCATATAGCACAACTTGCTCAGCCACTTCCCAATTGATGGGCATCCTCTCAATTTCCAATTCTTTGCCACCACAAAAAGAGCTGCTATGAATATTTCTGTACACGCGCGTCCTTTTCCTATTAGTATGATCTCTTTGTGATACGGCCCTAGAAGTGCTATTGTTGGGTCAATGGGTATGCACATTTCTATAGCCCTTTGGGCATAGTTCCAAATTGCTCTCCAGAGTGATTAGATCATTTCATAACTCCACCAACAATGCATTAGTGTTTCAATTTTCCCACATTTTCTCCAACATTTATTATTTTCTTGTTTTGTCGTCTTGGACAATCTGATAGGTGTGATGTGGTATCTCAGAGTTGTTTTGATTTGCATTTCTCTAATAAATAGTGATTTAGAGCATTTTTTCATATAACTATAGATGGCCTGTTCATATCCTTTGACCATTTATCAATTGGGGAATGACTAGTATTCTTATAAATTTGACTTAATTCTCTATATATTTTAGAAATGAGGCCCTTATCAGAGAGACTGGTTGTAAAAATTCTTTCCCAATTTTCTACTTTCCTTCTAATCTTGGTTTGGCTTTGTTTGTGTAAAAAACTTTTCAGTTTAATGTAATCAAAGTCATCCATTTTGCTTTTCATAAAGTTCTGTATCTCCTGTCTGTTAATGAATTCTTCTGCTCTCCATAAATCTGATAGGCAAACTATTCCTTGGTTTCCCAGTTTGCTTTACAGTATGAACCTTTATATCTAAATCACGAACCCATTTTGACTTTATTTTGGTTTATAGTGTGAGATTTTGATCTATGCCTAGTTTCGGCCATTCTGTTTTCCAGTTTTCCCAACAGTTTTTTTTCAAAGAGTGGTTTCTTATCCCAGAAACTGGGGTCTTTGGGTTTATCAAATAATAGATGATTGTAGTCATTGACTACTGTGTCTGGCATACTTAACCTATTCCACTGATCCACCACTCTATTTCTTAGCCAGTACCAAGCAGTTTTGATGAATGCTGATTTATAATACAATTTAAGATCTGGAAAAGCTAGGCCATGTTTCTGTGCATTTTTTTTTCATCAGTTCTCTTGATATTCTGGACATTTTGTTATTCCAAATGAACCTTGTTATAATTTTTTCTAACTCTATGAAATAATTTTTTGTAGTTTGATTGGTATGGCACTGAATAAGTAAATTAGCTTAGGTACAATTGTCATTTTTATTACATTAGCTCAGCCTACGCATGAGCAACTGATGCTTTTCCAATTATTTAGACCTGACTTTATTTGTGTGAAAAGTATTTTGTAATTGTGCTCATATAGTTCCTGGGTTTATTTTGGGAGGTAGACTTCTAAATATTTTATAATGTCTACAGTAAGTTTAAGTGGAATTTCTCTTTTTATTCGTTGTTGGTAATAAATAGAAATACCGATGATTTATGTGGGTTTATTTTATAGCCTGAAACTTTGCTAAAGTTTTTTATTATTTCAAGTAGTTTTTTACTTGATTCTCTAAGTATATCATCATGTGATCTGCAAAGAGTGATAGCTTTGTTTCTTCTTTGCCTGTTCTAATATCTTCAATTTCTTTTTCTTCTCTTATTGCTAAAGCTAACATTTCCAGTATGGTATTGAACAATAGTGGTGATAATGGACATCCTTTTTTCACCCCCAATCTTACTGGAAATGCTTCTAGCTTGTCTCTATTACATATGATGCTTGCTGAAGGTTTTAGGTGCATGCTATTTATTATTTTAAGGAAGACTCCATTTATTCCTATGCTTTCTAGTGTTTTTAATAGGATTGGGTGTCATACTTTGTCAAAAGCTTTTCCCGCATCTATTGAGATGATCATGCAGTTTCTGTTAGTTTTGTTGTTGATATGATCAATTATGCTGATAGTTTTCCTATATTGAACCAGCCCTGAATTCCTGGTATAAATTCTACCTGGTCATAGTGTATTATTCTTGTGATAAGATGCTGTAATCTATTTGCCAATTTTTTATTTAAAATTTTTGTATCCATATTCATTAGAGAAATTGGTCTATAATTTTCTTTCTCTGTTTTGACTCTTCCTGGTTTAGTTATCAGCACCATATTTGTATCATAAAAAGAATTTGGCAAGACTCCTTCATCACCTGTTTTCCCAAATAGTCTATATTGTATTAGAATTAATTATTCTTTAAATATGATAGAATTCACTTGTAAATCCATCTAGCCCTGGAGATTTTTTTCCTAGGGAGTTCATCAATGGCTTGTTCAATTTATTTTTCTGAGATGGAGTTATTTTAGTATTTTACTTCCTTTTCTGTTAATATGGGCAATTTATATTTTGGTAAACATGTGTCCATTTCACTAAGATTGTCAAATTTATTAGTATACAGTTGGGCAAAGTAGTTCCTAATTATTATTTTAATTTCCTCTTCCTTGGTGGTGGATTCACTCTTTTCATTCTTGATATTGGTAATTTGGTTTTCTTCTTTATTTTTAACTAAATTAACCAAAGGTTTATCTATTTTATTGATTTCTTTTTCATAAAACCAGCTCTCAGTTTTATCTATCAGTTCAATAGTTTTCTTAATTTCAATTTTATTAATTTTTCCTTTGGTTTTCAATATTTTTAATTTGGTGTTTAATTGAGAATATATAATTTGTTCTTTTTCTAGTATT
This sequence comes from Phascolarctos cinereus, assembly GCF_003287225.1. NCBI lineage: Eukaryota > Metazoa > Chordata > Mammalia > Diprotodontia > Phascolarctidae > Phascolarctos > Phascolarctos cinereus. The sequence continues at coordinate 147,894,158 of NW_027555514.1, read as the reverse complement.
TTTTTTTAGTTCTGTGCCCAATTCATTGATCTCCTCTTTTTCTATACCTGATTATGTTATTCCCTTCTTAAGTCAAGTCTGGTGAGAGTAAGGTTCAAACAATGCTCATCCCCCTCACTTCTTTCCCTCTGCTGTAATAGGTTTTTGTGTCTTTTCCTCTAATGTAATTTACCTTTGTCTGCCTCCTCCTTTCTCAGTACATTTTCTTAGATCAGACTAATCCACTTACTTGGATCCATTTTACCCACTTGATTAGGTTTTTTTTAGCCTTATATCAAAGTCAACTTATATCCACCCCGTTTATTTATACTACTTTAACATGGTGTAATAACAATACAGTTCTCAAGAGCTACAAGTGTCATCTTCCCTTGTAAGGATATAAAGAGTTTGTCCTTATCAACAACTTATTGTATCTTTCTGTCCCATTTACCTTTTTATGTCTCTCTTGAGTCTTGTACTTGAAGATCAAATTTTTTGTTGAGCTCTGGTCTTTTTATCAGGAAGGTTTGGAAGTCTCCTATTTCTTTGAATATCCACCTCCTCCCTTGAAAAATGATGCTCATTTTTGCTGGGTAGTTGATCCTTGGCTGCATTCCAAGCTCCTTTGCCTTATGGCATATCATGTTCCATGCCCTGCGGTCTTTTAATGTAGAAGCTGCAAGGTCCTGTGTAATCCTGACTGCGGTTCCATGATATTTAAATTGTTTCTTTCTGACTGCTTGCATTATTTTCTCTTTGACTTGGTAATTTTGGAATTTGGCTGCTATATTCCTTGGCGTTTTCAATTTGGGATCTTTTCAGGAAGTGGGTGGATTCTTTCTATGACTATTTTACCTTTTGGTTGTAGGACTTCAGGGCAGTTTTCCTTTATGATTTCCTGAAAGATACTATCCAATCTCTTTTTTCCATCATGATTTTCAGGTAGACCAATAATTTTTAAATTGTCTCTCTTGGAACAATTTTCCAGATCAGTTGTTTTACCAATGAGGTATTTTATGTTTTCATTTTTTTTTTGTTTCTGTTTGACTGATTCTTGCTCTCTCATAGAATCATTCACTTCCATTTGCCCAATTCTAATTTTTAACAAATTGTTTTCTTGTATTAGATTTTGTACCTCCTCCATTTGGCCAATTGTATTTTTTAAGGACTTGTTTTCTTCAGTGTACTTTTTTTTCCAGTTGGCCAATTGTATTTTTTAAGGATTCTTCTACCTCTCTCATTTGACTTTTAAAATCCTTCTTAAGCTCTTCTAAGAAAACTTTTTGGGCTTCATAACAGTTCATATTCACTTTTGAAGTTCCAGATGTGGGTTTGTTTACAATGTTGACAATGTTGTCCTCTTCAGAATTTCTGCCTTGATCTTCACTGTTCTCATAATATGAATCTGTGGTATATTTATTTTTACTCACGGTGTTTGCTTATTTCCTGGGCTTTAAAGAGATTGAGCTCTCCTGCTGGGGAGCAGAGGACACTGACCTAAGCTTCTTGTGTTGGGAGCTTTTGGACTGGTCACTGTCTTTGTGTGCTGCTGCCCCTGATGTTGGCAGTTGGAGGCTGTAGGGTTCTGGCAGCTTAGCTGGTGTTGGACTGGAATCAGCAACACTGGAACTCTAGGGGAAGGATTGGGCAGTCTGGCTCCTGGGTGTTGCCTGCTTTTCCTTTCCTTTCACTTTCTTCAGCTCCTTTCAGATGGGTGTTGCAGGATATTTATCCACCTGGGGCCCCTTGAGGGCTTCACAGATTTTTGCTGAGGCATTTGGAGACTGCTGTAGAATGCCAAAGGTACCTGGTGGTTTTCTGAGATGGTTTCTACCGGTTCTCCCGCCTTCACTGAGATACTTGTAGGTCCAGGCGTTGATATTTGCCTGCTCCACCACCTGGGTTTCAGGATCCCTCCTTGGTGTACTAAAGTGGGGCTTTCCACTAGCTTCCTAGGGTGCCTCCCATTCTGTACTGCTCCCCTTCCCCCAGATAAGAGGGGCCTTTCCCGTTAATCCCTCAAGCTACCTGGACTACTGGACTGCTGCTCCCCATCTTTCTTCTGGTTCAGCTGTTCCAGGGTTTTTTCTGGGGCTATATTTTCTGGGCTTTCAGAGGCTGACAGAGGAGGGTGAGAGCAACTACCTTTTTACTCCACCATCTTGGCTTCCGGAAGTGGACTAGAGCCACCAGTCTTTTAACCAGTCAAAATTAATGCATTGGTTTTTTTTACTAATTATTTTCCATTAAAAAAAAATGTACCAGTCACTTTAATGTGGTCCTTTTTTAGCTTTTTTCATATGGATTAGGTTTCAGTTGGCCTTCTTTTAAACTGAGAGTTAGATTTGTTAAATAATCTGTATGAAATAGGTGCTTTTTATTCTAGTAACAAAGATATTTTTTCTAAGAATTTTGGACTTAGACATTTATTTACCAAGTTGGTGAAAATTTTAGCACTTTTTAAGCCCTCATTTTAGTTGGGTGATCTTTGTACATTTAATTTAAATAAAATGAAAGGACTGATTTTTCAGATTATTCAACAGATGATCATAGTTCTATATTACATCAGAAATAAACCCTTCTGCTGTATAGTGAATGAATGATGATGTTAGATGAATTATTATAACATTTTTACTTAAGAGATTGAGCATTAAATTTAGCAACTGATTAAGAAAATAAAAGCAATTAAGAGCAAAAACTAGGACAGAAGGGTTATAGCCTGATTAGATCTCAAATTATATTACAATACAATAGTTATTGAAATTATTTATCATTGTGTAAGAAATTACAAAGTAGATCAGTTGAATGGATTAGAAAAGTTACCTCTAGAAGCCAATACATAGAACAGTCTTGGTTTCTATTAATTCAAGAAGACTAACAGAAGACTGAATGACGTTTTGATGGGATCTGAGAGAGCTATATTGAAGTGTATTAGAAAACAATTTAGAATGACATTCTTTACCATATACTCCTACACATCCCAAATTTATAAATGATCTAAACATAAAATTTTGAAGTATAAAAAATTAAAGAAAATTATATTTTTGATTATATATAGGAGGTAATTTCATGACCTCCTATAGCAGAGAGCATTATGTCATGGACTTGTGATACCATTGGTGTTAGAAACTTGCTTTACTTATTCCAAGCATCACCCAAATATAACTTTTAATTTTGAAGTTGTCTGAGGTTCAGAAAGGTCATCATGTTTATGGTCACGTGAAAGTATCAAAATAATTTAAACTAATATCTCTCTTAATCCAAGTCCAACTATCCAGCTATCCTCTACACCTTACTGAGAGAATGTTATAAAAGACAAAAATGACAATTTTGATAAGGTATAATTAGTACCAGCAGTGTTTTCCTCATGGAATCCACACACTGTGTAGACTTTATTCTGAGTCATAAAACTTGACACTATTTAAAAGGCCTTATTTCTGGCTCTTCAGCTTCTCTTAAAAGTCAACCTTCACCTAATAGGCTCTTAGTAAATGTCAATTGATTTGTATGGAATAAATGCCTTCATACCAACCATCACATCTGAGTCGGTCTATTGGCTGTTGTCAGTTAACCTTTCTTCTAACATTTTAAACTTTTTTTTTCATTTATTCAAGAAACAAAAATGTACTTACCTATGTAAATGTGTGTACATGTGTGTATATACATACATGTATGTGTGTATGTGTATGTGTGTTTCTATCTCTCTGTCTACTATCTATATGTTCCACTATACTGAATGTTTTGAGATACAGAGATGACCAGTTCTGGCCTTCCCCCATAGGGTAGTGTGTTCTAATAGAAAGAGCATTTGTCTTGTGATATAATAGTTGTATTTACTGTTTGTGTTGGGTTTGCCATTCCCTTACTAACATTCCCATACATACAAAACTCCAATGAAGTTGATAGAGGCTGTTTTGTGATTTTGTATTCCTGTATAGATTGCTACCACATAGAGAACATGAGACTGATTATTCACTTAAATTGATTAAAACATTTGACATTGAGCCCTGGACTTGTCACTCACTAGCTCACTTTAGGGACCTTGGACAAGTCACTTAATAGTAACATTAGGGTCAACAACTCACATTTCAAAAGAGTTTTCTTTTTTTCTGATTCATTCGTTTATTTTTAGTTTTTAATATTCATTTCCACAACATTTTGAGTTCCAAATTTTCTCTCCATCTCACCCTTCCCCCACCCCAAGACAGCATTCATTCTGAATACCCCTTCCCCTAACCTGCCCTCCCTTCTAACACCCCATCCTTCTCTTATTCCCTTCTCCTTCTATTTTCCTGTAGGGCAGGATAGGTTTCTGTACCCCATTGCCTGCATATCTTATTTCCCAGTTGCATGTAAAAACAGCTTTTAACATTTATTTTTAAAGCTTTTGGATTCCAAATTTTCTCCCTTCCTCCTTCTCCACCCACCTCATTGAGAAGGCAAGCAACTCAATAAAGGTTATACATGTGTAGTCATCCAAAACACTTCCATAGTAGTCTTGTTGTAAAAAACTAACTATATTTCCCTTCATCCTATCCCATCCTCTGTTTATTCTACTCTCTTTTTTGACCCTGTCCCTCCTCAGAAGTGTTTGCTTCTACTTACCCCCTCCCCCAATCTGCCCTCCCTTCTATTGTCCTCTTTTCTCTTATATCCTCTCCCCTATTTTCTTGTAGGGTAAGATAGATTTCCATACTCAATTGAATGTGTGCATCTTTCCCTCCTTAAGCCAAATCCAGTGAAAATAAGATTCACTCATTTCCTTTCACCTTCCCCCACTTCTCCTCCACTGTAAAAGTTTTTTCTTGTCTATTTTATGTGAGATAATTCACCCCATTCTACCTCTCCCTTTCTCCTTCTCCCAGGATAATCCTCTCTCTCACTTCTTAATTTTATTTTTTAAATATCACCCTTCATCTTCAACTCATCCTGGGCCCTCTATCTATGTATCTACCTATCTGTCTGTCTGTCTATCTATTTGTCTATCTATACAAACATACATATTTATTTTTTTACCTCCAACTACCCTAATACTGACAAAGGTCTCACGAGTTATAAATGTCATCTTTCCATGTAGCAATATGAATAGTTCAACTTTAATAAATCCTTTTTGAATCCTCTTTATTGTTTACCTTTTCATGGTTCTCTTGAATCTTGTATTTGAAAGTCAAATTTTCTTTTCAACTCTGGTCTTTTCAAGAATACTTGAAAGTTGGGGCAACTAGGTGGCACAATGGATAGAGCACCAGCCCTAGAGTCAGGAGGACCCGAGTTCAAATGCAGCCTCAGACATGTAATACTTACTATCTGTGTGATCCTGGGCAAGTCACTTAACCCCATTGCCTAGCCAAAAAAAAAAAAAAAAGAATGCTTGAAAGTCCTCTGTTTCACTGAGCATCCATTTTTCCCCTGAAAGATTATACTCAGTTTTGCTGGGCAGGTGATTCTTTGGTTTAGTCCTAGCTCCTTTAACCTCCAGAGTATCATATTCCAAGCCCTCTGATCTCTTAATATAGAAGCTGCTAAATCTTGTGCTATCCTGATTGTGTTTCCACAATATTTGAATTGGTTCTTTCTGGATGCTTACAATATTTTCTCCTTGACATGGGAACTCTGGAATTTGACTATAATATTCCTAAGGGTTTTCCTTTAGGGAATCTCTTTCAGGAGGTGATCAGTAGATTTTTTCCATTTCTATTTTACCCTCTGGTTCTAGAATATCAGGGTAATTTTCCTTGATCATTTCTTGAAAGATGATGTCTGGGCTTGTTTTTTTGATCATGGCTTTCAGATGCCAATAATTTTTAAACTCTCTCTCCTAGATCTATTTTCCAGGCCAGTGGTTTTTCCAATGAGATATTTCACACTGTCTTTAATTGTTTCATTCTCTTGTTTTTGTTTTACAGTGTCTTGATTTCTCATAAAGTCATTAGCTTCCAATTGCTCCATTCTAATTTTTAAGGAAGTATTTTCTTCAGTGAGCTTTTGGACTTCCCTTTCCATTTGGCCAATTCTGCTTTTTAAGGCATTCTTCTCCTAATTGGCTTTTTGGACCTCTTTTGCCATTTGGGTTAGGTTATTTTAAAGGTGTTATTTTCTTTAGTATTTTGGGGGGTCTCCTTTAGTAAGCTGTTGACTTGTTTTTCGTGATTTTCTTGCATCACTCCCATTTCTCTTCCCAGTTTTTCCTCTACTTCACTTACTTGCTTCTCAAAATCTTCTTTGCACTTACATGGTCTGTGACTGATTCATATTTTTCTTGGAGGCTTTGGATGTAAGAGCTTTGATTTTGTGTCTTCTGGTTGTATGTTTTGATCTTCTTTGTCTCCAAAGTAAGATTCAATGGTCTGACTGTTTTGAGCTGTTTACTCATGTTCCCAGACAAATATTTGACTTTTAAACTCTTTGTTAAGGTAAGAGTCTGCTTCCAGTGTGGAGAATGAACTGTCCCAAGCTTCAGGGGTTTTGTGCAGCTCTTTTCAGAGATTCTTCTAGGGACCCGTAAATTTTCAGTTTTTCCAAGGTGGTATGATCAAAAGTGAGATGTTTACTCCTTTCCTAGCCTATGCTCTGGTCTATGAGTGACAACAAGCACTCTTTCCTTCCTTGGAACTGTGAGAGGAGGGTTCACTCTGCTCTGCCACTATTCCACTATGCCAGCACTCTTTCTCACCCCAGGACCGCCACCCAGAACTGCGACCCAGATCTAAGCATGGGCAAAGCAGGAGAATCCTGCCTCAGCACCAGCAAATAGATCTCTGCAATCCCCCTCTGATCAGCTGCTTGATCCCGCCATAGTCTGTGGGTCAAGAGCTCCAGAAGCAGCCACTGCCCTGGGACTACACTAGTAATGGGTCTGGACTGAGCTCCTCTCTCACTGTGGTCCAACAGAACTTTCCTACTGACCTTCTAAGTTGTCTTTGGTGTTTGTGGGTTAAGTCTGGAAACCACCATAGCTGCCTGTGATTCAGTCCCCTGAGTCTTGCTTCAGGTTTGCTGAGGGGTGGTCTTTGCCTAAGGGGCCCACACAGAACTGTGCTCCTCTCCCAACCTGGAACAACATACCTTTCCAACCAACTATCCAGGTTGTCTTGGGCTGGAAATTTGCTTCACTCTGTCTTTTTGTGGATTCTGCTGCTTTAGAATTTGTTTAGAGTCATTTTTATAGGTATTTGGAGGGGTTTAGGGGAGAGTTCAAGCAAGTCACTGCTTTTAATATACCATCTTGCCTCCACCCCCCTAGAAAGGGTTTTCCAGAAACAATGTTATAAAATAGTTAATGGAAGCATTATTCTCTTTTTTCAAGTGAGGAAAAGAAAGCTAATAGAGGTTAAACTCAATTGTTTAGGGATATACAACCCAAGCCCTGTTCTCTGTCCTTAAAATTAATGTTTCCATTAACTATGACAAAAATTAATAGAGCTTCCAAGTAACTCACATTATATTGAGTTGACTTTCTAGCTATAAATCTAGTATCATATGGTTATTATTATGATGGAGCTTTAAAAAAAACTAGAATTGTTATTTAGTTAGAGTAAGGGGCTTCTAATGATGAACTTCTTCTAACAATGCAGGTCAATACCCACTCTGTCATTTTTGCCTAAGCAGTTATTTGCCTGGGTCACTAAAAGATTAGGTGCTTTGCCACAAATGTGACAGAGACAGGACTGAACCTATTTATTCCTAACTTCAAGACCAACTTTCTATCCACTAAACCATCCTGCCTCTTTTTTTTTACCCCATTTCCTATATTTCTTATTTCCCAGTTGCATGTGAAAACATTTTTTTTAAAACATGTGTTTTTAAAACTTTGAGTTCCAAATTTTCTCCCTTCCTCCCTCCCCACCCACCCTCACTGAAAAGGCAAGCAACTCAATATAGGTTGTACATGTGCAGTTATGCAAGACACTTCCTTAGTAGACATGTTGTGAAAAACTAACTTTATTTCCCTTAATCCTATCCTGCACTCCCATTTATTCTATTCTTTCTTTTGACCCTGTCCCTCCTCAGAAGTATTTGCTTCTGATTACCCTCTTTCCCAATCTGCCCTCCTCTCTATCACCCCCCTGCTCTCTTGTCCCCTTCTCCCCCTGTTTTCCTGTAGGGTAAGACAGATTTCCATACCCAATTGAATGTGTATGTTATTCTCTCCTTAAGCCAAATCCTATGAGAATAAGATTCCCTCATTCCCTCTCACCTTCCCCTGTTTCCCCTCCACTGTGAGAGACTTCTGTTTTTCATCCTGCCGCTTATGAGACTAAACTATAAAGTGAGTGAATTAGCATATCTGACCAGCCTTATAAGGCATTGGGGTTTTTTTGTTTGTTTGTTTATTTGTTTTGGACTAGGCAATGGAGTTAAGTGACTTGCCCAGGGTCACACAGCTAGTAAGTGTTATGTGTCTGAGGCTGGATTTGAACTCAGGCCCTCCTGAATCCAGGGCCGGTGCTGTATCCACTGCACTACCTTGCTACCCCCATAAATAAAGCATTGGAAACATTGAGATGAAGCCATTCCCCAGTAGGTAGTAGATAGAGTATGAGTGCTTTAACTCTTCCATCAGTTTTGATCAAATCTTATTTTTTCTCTTCTTTTAGTAGTCAGTAATCACAACAATTTAAATATTAGCTATATATTAATGATTAATTTGAATAATTAATATTCTTGAAAGTTATGTGAAAGAAAGGCTATCTGGTGTTTTTCCAACTCTTCTGAAGATACTTTGAAAAGCTCAAGAGTAGGATTTATCATTCTTCTAATCTAACTTCATTTTCTTCCTTTTAAAAAAAACAGTTTCCTATGGAAAACATCTTTAAAGGTCATTCACCATTCATGCTGAGAGGCACAGGTTTGTTCGTTTTATAGGTAATGATAGCCAACAAATGTCAACCATTCAATGGCTGTGTGATGATCCCTTCCTTTAAAGTTCACTAGTGTAAATAGTCTTCTAAATAGTAGTGTGGGTGAGGGTTAATGTACAACTATAACTCCTAATGCTTCAAAAAAAAAAGCTTAATTTCCTTGGTTCCATTTGAATCAACTAACAAGTATTTATTAAGTTCTCAATGATGTAATAAATGAAGAAGATAACCTGAGTCAGAAAGGATATGGGTTCAAATTCTACCTCTGACATACTGGCTGAGTGATGCTCACCAAATTGCCTAACGCCATAACCTCTCACTGTCCCAGGAAAAATATAGTCTTTTGAGACTATAAGTTCCTAAACAGTTACATTAATAGTGACAGTTTCCTCACCAGAAATTCCCTTATACCAGTGAAATCCCAGTTACAGACTACAAGGAGAAGAATAATATTCTGCTCTTAAAAGAATCTATAAGTTATAAATAATTCCATACCATTTCAAAAGAAAACTAGAGATTTTCTTTAAAAACTAAAAGAACCTTTTCTTTTCCTTTTTTTTTTTTTGGCTAGGCAATGGGGTTAAGTGACTTGCCCAGGGTCACACAGCTAGTAAGTGTTATGTGTCTGAGGACAGATTTGAACTCAGGTCCTCCTGCATCCAGGGCTGGTGCTCTATCCACTGTGCCACCTAGCTGCCTCCAAGAACCTTTTCTTTTATACTTTATGATTACTAACAGAATAATGGGATCCAAAAAGTTTGTTTGGAGAAATCAGTCAATGAATTACAATATTTTATACAACTACATCTGTATTCAAAGCATATTCCTGGAAATAACTTCAGGGACTAGTTAAAAAGTAAGTTGTCCAGAGATAAAAAGCATATATTTTTCAACATGTTAATGTGATGACACATTAGCATCTAATTCATTCTAATTTCTATACTACTTTAAAACCTCATCCTAAACATGTCCCTTACAGGAAATCATGCCTTGTTGACACTTCCCTGTTACTATTTTTTAAAAAGTTAGAATCTTGATGAATCACTGAAAAATAAACTTAGCCTTCCTCTTAGCTAAGACATGATAGACTGAAAGTATGGAATCAGACATCTATTCCACTGGTCAAATATGGCCAGATTTTTTTTATTAATTTGTTTTGATTGTACCTTTTGTATCTGTTTGTCACAACAAAGGATCTGCTGGAAAGTGACAGTAACGTGGGGAAATCAGCCTATATGGTTTTCCAGTTTGTTTTTAATGATAAGAATTTTTCTGTCCCCAAGTAATATAAATGAGTAAAAACTAATGAAGCAAAAATCAATAAAGATCTTAAATGTTTCACCAAAAAGAAGGATGGGGAAGGATAGAAGGAGGGAGAAAGTATATCTGGAGCATCTTCCTGCTGCTCATGTCAGTTCTGTCAATAAGACTTGAGCCAGAAGTGGAAACATTCCAGCATGGGGAATTTTGTTGAAGGACCAGCATAATAAACATGCCACAATAACAATATTCACCGAATGTTGCTCTATCAAACAAGTTAGATAGGAACTGCCACCCTTGGGTAGAGGAGGTGCTATGTGGTATAGGGGATAGGGCACTAGATTTGGAATCAAGAGGTCCTGGATTTAAATCCTACCTCAGATACTTACTAGTTGTGAGACACTGGGCAAGTGACCTAACCTGTGTGCAATCTCTGTCCTCGTATACAATGTTAGGAGCCAAGAGGGAGCAGAGTTTGAACTTACGAACTTAAATTTTTTTTCTAACTGTAAAATTCTTTATCCTATGATCCTGTCTCATGTGACTATTACTAAGTCCTGTCCAAGCCCCTAATAACTTACAAAGATTTTGATTGGAGGCTCTTCCAGATGCTTTTGCTCTCCGTGGAAGCAGCATATACTCTTTTGCCGTAACAAAGTACTGACTACCATCTATTGTTTTACCCTCTATCATCACATTACTTTAATGGGTGATGGCTGTTCCTCAGAAAAAGAAAACAACACAGTCAACCTAGCTTCATTCAGCCATTTTTGGGTTATGTTCCATCTCTCTGTTTCACCCTATTTAGATGGATCCTTGTTTCAATGCCCTATCAAAATCTAGGTTAGTTTCCTTCTTTCTCAAAGACTTCAATTATCCATCACAGAGTTCACTTTGCCATTGCAATGCCTCCATTTATCTCTGAGGAGAAGAAATTCCTGGCATCCTGACACATTGAATTTCTACTCTAGTTATATCACCCACATGGATGTTCAAACTTTATACGTTGTTGTTATTCAAGTCATTTTCAGCGATGTCTAACTCTTCATGACCCCATTTGCAGTTTTCATGACAAAAATGCTGGAGTGGCTTGCCATTTCCTTCTGTAGCTCATTTTACAGATGAGGAAACTGAGGCAAATAGGGTTGAGTGACTTGTCCAGGGTCACACAGCTAATAAGTGTCTGAGGCTAGATTTGAACTCAGGAAGATGACCCAGTACCTAGCTGCCTCACTTTATACCTTACCATTACCCAAACCCAAACCTGTTCTACCTTGAACTCTAGAAATACCCTCTCTTATTGTGACTGTTTGGCTTTTCTTTTCTTCTAATTCACTTCTGAACTTATTTTTTATCCTTGTAGCCACCTTTAGATCCATCCATGGTTAATTTTCTGGCCTTACTTTTCCTCAATGTCAATATTTACATTAATGTCAACTAGTTCAAGAATGAGCTGTCTACAGTCTTTGAATCTCTTCCCCTCATTTTGTCATCCATTACATGCTGGCCCCCAACCCTGAATTATGCCTGTCATCTACCTCCTTCACTGATCAGCTAGTATAAGCTAGTACAAATAAACTGATGGGGCTTATTGTAAATTCCTGTAATGTAATTTAAACTTGGCTGTCCATGGCACACAGCAATCTTTTTCTTCTCCCCTCCCTGCAGGAGCTGTTCCAAACCTTCTCTTCTTTCCTCAAGCCCACAGATCTTTACCCTTTACTCTCTCATCAGAGGACCTTGCCTCCTGCTTTACTGAGGGCAATTTATCTTTTACTCCTTCATCTACCCTAGGCTGTACATCAAAATCCCTCATCATTTTACTCTTCCTTACTTCCTTGGCTCCAAAGTTGGATAGAAAGATAACAATTTGGGGCAGCCAAGTGGCACAATGGATAGCACTGGCACTGGATTCAGGAGAACCTGAGTTCAAATTCAGCCCCAGACAAATAACACTTACTAGCTGTGTCACTCTGGGCAAGTCACTTAACTCCATTGCCTAGGCGAAAAATAAATAAATAAAAGGTAGCAGCTCTGCTTACCCAGGATTCACCTTCCTAATTGTACCCTTCAGTCATCTTTTCCTACCTGTTTCCTTCCTCCTTGCTGGTCCTGCTCAATCAACCATTTCCTCTCTCACCTTTAATTTTACCTATCTGTTGGTTCTTTCCCAACTGTCAGAAAAAAAGGTCCATATTTCCCACTAAAAAAGAAATCCATCTCCTTTTGGGCCTGCCATTTCTTCAAGCAATTTACCTCTTCACTTTCATTTAAAAAATTGCTTGTTGGCTCCACTTCCTCACCACCTACTCCCTTGTCAGTTCTTCGCTGTCTGACTTCCAAACCTACTATTCTACTGAAACTGTTATTTCAGTGATTTCATCGGATGATGTCTCTCTCTCTTTTTTAATGTTTTCCCATTCTTTTTTTAAATTTTTAACATTTTTATTTAAAGTTTTGAGTCCCCAATTCCATCCCTCCTTTCCCCCCACTCCTCCCTCCCTGAGATGGTAAGCAATCAGATTATACATGTTTACGTGTGTATATGTGTGATTATGTAAAACATTTCCGTATTAGTCATTTTGTACAAGAAGAGTCAAATAAAACAAAAAATGAAAGTGAAAAATAGCATGCTTCAGTATGTATTCAAACAATATCAGTTCTTTCTCTGGGGGCAGATAATATGCTTCATCATTAATCCTTTGGGAATGGCTTGGATCATTGTATTGCTGAGAATAGCTAAATCATTCACAGTTCTTCACTGAACAATATTGTGGTCACCGTGTATAGTGGTTTCCTAGTTCTGTTCATTTCACTTTGCATCAGTTCATGTAAGTCTTTCTAGGTTTTTCTCAAATCATCCTGCTCATCTTTTCTTATAACACAATAACATTCCATTACAATCATATACCACAGCTTGTTTAGCCATTCTCCAACTGATGGACATCCCTTTGATTTCCAATTCTTAGCCACCACAAAAAAGAGCTGCTATAAATATTTTTGTGCAAATTGATCCTTTTCCCTTTCCATGGATATCTCTGGGAGATAGACCTAGCAGTGGTATTGCTGGATCAAAGGGTATGAACACTTTTATAGACTTTTGGGCATAGTTACAAATACCTCTCCAGAATGGTTGGATTAGTTCATAATTCCTCCAACAATGTATTAGTGTTCCAATTTTCTGATTTTCCCACATCCTCTCCAACATCCAATATTTTCCTTTTTTTTTTCATATTGGCCAGTTTGATAGGTGTGAGGTGGAAGCTCAGAGTTGTTTTAATTTGCATTTCTCTGCTCAATAGTGATTTAGAGAATTTTGTCACAATACTATAGATATCTTTGATTTCTTTGAAAACTGCCTGTTTATATCATTTGACCATTTATCAATTGGGAAATGACTTGTATTTTTTTTATAAATTTGACTCACTTCTCTATAAATTTGAGAAATGAGGCCTTTATTAGAAAGACTTGGATTTTTTCCCTCCGTTTTCTACTTTCCTTATAATTTTGGTTGCATTGGTTTTGTTTGTGCAAAAACTTTTTTTTAAATTTTACATAATTAAAATTGTCTATTTTACATTTTATAATGCTATCCATATCTTCTTTGGTACTAAATTCTTTCCTGATCCACAAATCTGAGAGATAAACTATCCCATGCTCTCTTAATTGTCTTATTACATCACCCTTCAGGGGCAAATCATGTATCTCATCTAAGTTATGTGATGATATCCCTGAAACAATAGTAACTTTCAACAGTCAAGCTCTTTTTTGGGTTTTGCTCATTTTATTCTGCCCTTTTTTGTGACTTGGTATTTTTATGTCAGAGTTGAGCTCTGGTCCTGCACTGTCCCAAGGTTTTTGTGCTGGGGCTTAGAGTTTTACTGCTGGCTTTCACTGGCCTTCTGGGCTTAGCTGCTTGCTTTCTCATGGCTTCCCCTCAGGTGTGAGTTTTAGCTGCTGGACTGCTTCAGGAGCAGGGCCTTGCTTCTGGGTTGCAATGAAACAGGGTCTCTCTGTGGGTAGGCCCCAGGGCAGGGTCTTGCTGTCAATCAGACCCTGGTCAATGCCTCACTGGTGGCTTGTGCTGTGTTCCACAGACTGCCCTGGGGGCTCCTGGCTTGCAGAAGGGTGGGGCCTCATGGGTGAATTGCCCAAGGCTTGGAGCCTTGCTGCAGGACCCTGCTGTGAAGCTGGCTACTACTGCTGCTCTCAGACCTTGCTCCCCTCCCACCCTGGTGAGACAAACCTTTCCTAGATCAATTCTGAGGCGGTTTTCTAGTTATTTAGAGGGAAATTTGGGAGGGCTTCAGAGGATTCCTTCCTCACTCTGCCATCTTGGCACTGAAAGTCCCCTGATGATCCCTTAACTGCCAAATCTGATGACATTTTCTCATCTGACTGAGCTGCAGTCTTTTGTTTTCATTTTTGTTTTTTACTGGAATTGACCACCTTCTTTCCTTCAAAGGATGAATACTTATATTCTAAGAAGTATAAGAGATTTTAGAGGCCAGTGAATTCAGTCTTCTCCCTTTACAAGTGAGAATACAGAGCCTGAAATAATTTGTGATTTTCCCCACATCACACAGCTTGCAAGCATTAATGCGAAGTTTAAACTCGGATCTTCCTGGTTCCAAGCTCTGCCTTCTTTAGTTTCCAGGACAATACTCTCTCCTTATTTTTCTCCAACCTATATGACTGCTCCTTCCTAGGACCCCTTAATGGACTATGTCCCCAATTCACATGTGCTAGCATGTTGTGTCCACAGATGGGTGACTATCACTGCCCTCTGAGAATTATTGCAGTACATGAGAAGTGGCTATGTTTCTAGTAGCTTAAAACCTACTATAGTGGGTTTTCCATTAACATTCTAGTTGATTTTATGAGCTTTTTAGCAAAGGTATTTTCTAAGATGGTATTAGCAAGAATAGTAGTTACAACACAGCCCCTTCCTCCAAAAAAGAAGTCTGGATTTTATTTTATATACTCAAGGGTCCATGGTGAGAGTGGGTACAAAGGGTACAAAGGTTATGAGTAATAATAGAGAATGCTTGGGCAAGGGGTAATTCACGGCTGGTTTCTAACAGTCTTTTTCTCCCTTCATAGAGTCCTCATGAAGTTCCTTTTAGGTGTAGAATATTGCTAGACTGTAAGAGTCAGTGCCTTGTTAGTGGCATTTCTCTCTGTCATGAGACACTTCTTGAAGCTGACTTTACTTAGGTAAACTCCATACTGTGGCTTACAACTGGCCCGGTCTCTGATCCCAGCTTAATTCACTGCTGGCTACTTGTCCAGTATCTTTAATGGGATGGTCAGTGATGGGAACAAATTGTTGTCATCTGCTTATTCCTCTGGGGGAAGTCTTCACATGCTTGGGGTAGACATCCTCCTAACTCGCTGACCAGTAGAAAACCCATCAGTTCCCCTCAACCTGGTTTAGCCTGTCTGCTAAGAAGGTTCAGAAGGGTGTGACAGCTGTAATGTTTTAGCTTCCTGGAGTCATGAATGAAATTTGAGTGCCAGGTAGACAGCAGAGTTGGATGCACAGCCATTCAAAGGGCTCGTCAAGCCCTCACATCAGAGGTGCTAGTCCTCCTTGAACCCTGGCCCTATACCTCCTCACAGGATGTATTTGTTCCAGTGGCCATGAAGGCAGCTGAAGCAGACTCTATGGAGTGCTTAGAGCTTGGCCAGACATCAAAGACCTCAAGGTCATCCACTGCATCCTGGGCCATTGCCAGTCATCTTGACTTTTGTGTTGACACTGAATGTCAATGACTCTGGAAAAGAGAGTGAGGCTGATGACTTTGTACAACCTTGCCTCCCTTAAATCCAATTCACTCACCAGTCAAGACATTAGCCTGTGATATCATTGACCCTTTTCTAAAATGAATGACAGACAACAATAGTGATAGAGGTTCAAGGTGAAAGAAATGCTCCTCTTCATCCACCCTCTCCCTGAAAAGACATTTTCTCTCTTGAAGTGTAATCCCCAGAACTGTAACTCTCCCGCCACTAGACTGATTCACTACTTGACTTATTTTTTTAATTCCTAGTCTCAGTGAAAGTGACTGACCTTCTCAGTCAATTGCATTGCTTTCTCATTTGACACAAAGATGTTCATACCTCATAAAAAGACCATAGAACTTAAACTATTATATTTACATATTATATTTATTATTATTATATATTATTATATATTATATTTATTAATATTATATATTATATTTATATATTATATTTATACCATGTCCATTGATTCAGTACAGTGTTTGTGCCTTTTATGCATCTACCAGTTAGGATGCTATGGAACCTTACTGTTACATAAGTTTCCTTTGTTGGATTATCATCTATATCTCATTCCTAAGTCTAGGTATTTCCCAGGTTTCTGTCCTGGGCCTTCTTCTCTCTTCTTTCTATAGTCCTTGATTTAGAGATCTTATCATGGGTTCAGTTTTCATCTTCAAGCAGATGATTCCCAAAATTACAGATCCAGCCCCTATACTTTTTCTTGAATACTGGATCTCCAGCTGTCATCTGTAACATGGCTCAAATTGAATTCAACTTCCTCCCTAGAAAACTCATCTCTCTTCTAAACTGTCCTATTTGAAGGCAACCATTAGGTCACCCAGACGTATAACCTCAGAATAATGATTGACTCTTCTCCTTCAGCTTCCATATCTTATCAGCGGCCAGATCTTATCACTTATAATTCTACTGTCTGTCTCCTTCACTGTCCTGTCCTACTGCTCTATACTTCTTTCCTGGGCAATAGCCTATTAATTGCATCCTCTGGATCTTATTTCTCCTGTATTCCATCCTTCACAAAGCTGAGAAAATAGTCTTCCTAAGGCAAAGAATGAGCTTGCAATTTTCCTGTTCAAATATCTTAAGTGGTCACCTATTGCCCTTTGGATATGGAATATACTCCTTAGCCTGGAATTTAAAGAGTCCTGAAATCTGACACGTTATTTCAGATTACTTCCATTTAGTGACTCCTTAAGATTAGTTATTATTTCTTTTTTGCATTTCTGTCTTCATTACCTAGTATAGTTCCTGGTATCTAGTAGGTATGTAATAAATGCTTGATGATTGATTGATTCATTGACTCTAGAGTACAACTAAATTATGCAACAAATTGTTCCTTGAGTTTAATGTGTCTCCTGCCTCTGAACATTCATCATAATGTAATCCTGATTTCTAAGAATATATTCCCTTCTTATCTTTGCTTTGCAAAATGCTTTTCTCCCTATAAAGTTCAACTCATATTCCACTTCTTTAGTGAAACCTTTCCTGACCTCCACCACATCCTCACTTACATAGGAAGTTAGTGCTCATAAATCCTGATAATTTCACAAAGAATTATATATGAGTTTACCTTTCAATTTTTGTTGTTGTCCAGTTGTTCCAATTATATCCGATTCTTCATGACCCCATTTGGGGTTTTCTTGGCAAACATAGTAGAGTGATTTTCCATTTCCTTCTGTAGATCATTTTACAGATGAGGAAACTGAGCAAATAGGGTTAAGAGACTTGCCCAGGGTCACGCAGTTAATAATGTCTGAGTCAGGTTTCCCTGACTCAAGGCCCTTTACTCTATCCACTGTGCCACCAAGCCCTTATCACTCCCTACTTTGTAATATACTTATCCACACAGGTTGTTGCAGTTCTATTCAGTAATCTGTAAGCTCTTCCAGGACTGGGTGGATTTTTATTATTTGTATCCACAATACCTGTAATAGTTAGGGCCTGATTAGTGTGAATAAAGAATCTTCTTCAGGGATCACGTTATTTGGAATCTCATTGCATATTTTCATTTTACTAGAACCAATTACCAAATTTAACATGATTAGAACTTTGAATTTTGTGAATTCAAATACATATGACCACTTCAGGGGATTTATTATGCACACACTAACCAGTGCCTATCTGTAATATGTTTACTTGAATGGAATTGATTTGAAGAAGGGTTCAGTCTTCTGGGGACCTTTATTGAGATTAGCTATAGTGGACCCAGGATCAAACCAGTCATGGTAGTTGCCATTGATGCACTTAACCAAATGTCTATCAGGTCTTCAGGAGAGCTGGAAGCTAAACTTCACTTAAAGGGAAAATTAGCATTAATCACAGCTAAATTTGCATCATGACAACCCTCCAAGAAAGACAGCATTTAGTCAAAGGTAAGTTAGAACTTCAAGTTATATAAACTTCTTGGAAGTGAAATGAGATTATGGTCATGTCTTCAGACATACAGAAGAGGACAGATATTTTACTCACAAAATGGAAGCCAAAGAGCAAACAGTAATTTCTGGTGATCCATAGGGATCTCTATTCAAGGTGAATGAGATGCTGAAACATGATGCTGAAGAATTTGGGGGGAGAGGATAAATAGGAAATGATTGGATAGCCTTAACCCCTAGTTAATTAGAAGAAGCAAAAACTTAACTCTTCTAGAAGAGAATAAAAGTCTGATGGAATTGATAACTCTAGTTTATCTTTGCTGCAAGATCTAAAGCCCAATGTAGCATCTAGCTTAATTAAGATAGAACCAAATTACTTTGGAGGTGGAGAGAAGGGAACCTCAAAACAGAATTCAACCAGTATATGAAGGATTAGGTAGTTAAGAAAAAGGCGGGAAAGTAATATCACCTATTTATTTAAAAAACAGAATTAACTTAAGACCTCTTTAATTTTGCAACTCTTTTTGTTCACTATTTTAAACATTAAAAAGTGTCATAGTTCTAAGACAGAGAGAGATGATAAACATCTAAAACCATAATGGTGGCTAGCATTTCACTTGAAGCTTTATTGAAATGAAGTGTTAATTATGACTTTGACACCAAACTTCAGGGATATGTAAGCTTTAAATCTAAATATAGTACTACCTTTAGTGTCTTCAATTGAGAAGAAAAGATATATGCTGAATGTATTCACCTAATACACATTTTTTAATCCATATCTAAGTGCACATAGGGTGCAATACAAAGCAATAGTAGCTGACTGGGACAAGATGGTGATAATATTATCTAGTTTGATGAAGTAATTGTAAGAAAGTACTAGCAAGGTGTCCATTTAAAACAGAGAGAGACAAAGAGAGAGAGAGACAGAGACAGAGAGAGAGAGAGAGAGAGAGAGAGAGAGAGAGAGAGAGAGAGAGAGAGAGAGAGACAGAGAGACAGAGAGACAGAGAGAGAGACAGAGAGAGAGCACGAGCAACATGACCTGGAAACCACATTGAGTATTTTTTGATTCACTGCTTTAGTATCACATGAATTCCCAAATTTAGCCTTTGGTTTGAGACATGCTGAAAAACTTTATTTATCTTGGCGAAATGATATTTTTTTACCCTTTTTTGATCTTAAACTTCCCAACTGAATTCTTTACACTTGCCTGTGTGTCTTCCAACTACTACTACCTAACTATCTGCCCTTTCCATCCAAGTCTTTCACATTCCTAGTGTTGGTTCATTGCATAATATGTCATCTGACTGCTATGGTATATTTCAAGCTAATTCTTCAAGCTTAGATAGCCACTGTTTTTTGGTCCCAATTGAAACATCATTCTCAAGGGGTACCAGCTCCATTCTGCAATTACAAGACAATAATCTAAGTGCTATGAGCTTGTCTATTCAAAATGAGGTCACCAGAGCTGACAGATAACCTTTTCAAAAATTGCCTTACATTTTAAGTGCTAAAATCAAGTAAAAATTCTAACTGATTAATGATTCATGTTTTGTAAGATCAACTTGAAAAGAAAAGAATGACAGGATGCTTTTGCATTTTTAATGGATCTAAAAAATAGTGTCTGGCTTCAATGATATTTTTATTGACATATGAAAAAATGCTTGTTTGATAATATCTCTAGTTGGAAATTGTTGCATCTGGAAAGTAGCTCAGATATTGTCCAACCAAAAGTGATTAATTATGCTCCAAAACACTCAAGACTATACATTGGGGAAGGGGTACTTACAACTCCTTTGGTTCACAAAGGAAAGACTTCATAAAAAGAAAACTTTCAGATTATATTAGATATTACCTGTTTTTGCTCAGTTTAGTTTCTAGTTCTAATTCAAATCTCTTTTATCCTTGTTCATTGAATATGTCAGGCATATTTGCTTGTTAAAGTTTATTCCAGTGAAAGAGGATGACGCATTTTCATATATATATAGATATCTATATCTATATATATCTATATCTATATCTATATCTATATCTATATCTATATCTATATCTATATATAGATATAGATATATAGATATAGATAGATATATATTCTTATATTGGCATCGTATTTTACCAATGAAAAAAAGCTGATTGTCTCTAGCAAGCACATGTATGTATGTGAAACTTTGAAAAATGTACATTTTAATTCAAAGAACAAAACTCTTGCAGAGTGAAAGATGATTAAAGGAAAAAAAGAAAGGAAGAAGAAGAAAGGAAAACATCCTCCATGCAGCCAGAGTTTGCTTTTGGAACCACAAAAGAAAAAAAATACAATAAAATGAAATTATATAATCACCATAATTCATTCATTCAACAAGCATTGATTAAGTGCCTACTAAATGCTAATGTTAGTTATATATAGACAAAAATGAAATAATCCCTGCACTCGAGGAGCCTACATTCTTTTGGGAAATAACATGCATAGAAAAAAAAGTGAACACAAAATCTGAAAAAAAGTAAATGGCAAATAATATTTCTGAAGGAGTTAGGGAAAATCGATGTGTGTGTGCGTGTGCTTGTGTCCCTATATGTCTGCATAACAGCTATAGTAGAACCCAGTATGTGTTACCTCTTTTTAATTGTAGCAGTATAGCTTTATAATTCTTTATATAGCAACATAGCAGTATATAACATTAATATAGGTAGCTGTTGAGAGTCACGTGTAGATTTATTTGTTTTTATCTGACCTGTAAAGTTAGGACCCTTGAAATGTTAGAAGATAAAGTCTGTGAGACTGCCTGCCACACATCAGCCAAACCTTCATATGTCTGTGCTATGTAGCCAGTCAGGTGTGACTCTTCTTCCTAGCCATAAAGTCACAGAAAACAATACTTCACACAGCTGTGGGGTAGACTTCTAGCTGTCTCAAAATGGTGATGATCAGACAGGCTGGGTGTATTGGTTCAATTGAATGTTTCAATAGGGACATGTCTTCAACAATTTTGTCTGTGAGAGTAAATATATAACCCTCATGTTAATTTCACCAATCAATTCATTAAAACAAAACAGAATAAAATATAGATTGGATTTTAATGTATTTTTATATATTGTCAGTATGGAGAAATCCCTTTATGTATGTAGCAATTCCCTTTAACAATTTAACTCTTCAGTCTAATCTCAAAGAGCTACTTGGGAGCCATGAGATGTTAGGTGACTTAGCAGGGATCACAAAGCAAATATGTGTCAGGGGCAGGACTTGATTCCAGGTCTTCCTGATTCTAAGACCCACCCTCCATTCACTAGGCTATGTCTTTCTTTCCCTGTAACAAATGATTAGAAATTACCAAAATTAATATACGTGAGACCATTCTGGAATTTTTTTTCTCATCTTTAACTAGCATGATTTTATCTATTTTTTTACTTTCATCTTTATGATGCACAAACTTGGATTGAATCAGTGAGGGAGGCAGGGGCATGAGGATGATGAACATGCAGCTTTTTTAATCAAAGTCTAGAAAACTCTAGAGTATGAATAGTTATCTCAAATTCTAGTAAGTTAATCTTTTGTCTTTCCAAACAAACAAGTTAACTTTGGATATTGGTCTCAGATGTTACTACTGCTGATATTAGCAGTAATATAGTGCTTTAATGTTTGGTAAACTCATTTATAATTATTATCTCATTTGATCCTCACCACGATCTTGGGAGGCAGATCTCATTATTACCCCCATTTTACTGATGAGGAAATTAAGTAATACAGAGGTTAAGTGACTTGACCAGGTTTACACACTTAATGAGTGTCTCTGAGACTGGATTGGAACATAGGTCTTCCTGTCTCTAGGTTCAGCATTCTAGCCACTTAGCTGATTAAATTTATTATTTTTTTCTAATTGTGCCTAAGGAACTCTATTATTTCCTTTCCTGTCTGATATCAATTTAAAGAACACTATTTTTTTTCCTGTGTGAAGTTTCAAATATTTATTGAATGAAAATAACTTCTAAATTTCAATAAAAATTTAATAAACAACTCCTATTAGAAATTGTGTAGCATTTTTCACCTTATTTCACATAGTTTTCATACAGTCAATTATTGGCAGCAGAGTATTAAAATCTTTCAATTATAAAATAGCAAGGGATCCTTTTACATATGTGATGTGTAGGAAATTACAATTAACAGAACACCTTTACTGATCTATCCTCTACTCAAAAAAAAAATTAAGATGTGTCCTGATAGGTTAATATAAAATCCTTGTTTCCATATTCTTTTTAAGTGAAATAAATTCAGAAACCGATGTTTTTAAAGATAAATTAAGCCTCTGTGATGCTTAGAGATAGATTAATGCATTTTATATAAACTAAGTCTAATATAATTAACTAAGTTAGAAGTATTTGTCCCTGAGAACAGGAAGAGATATTTAAACTTTACTAAATTCGTTTTGGACCAAGTTATAATATAGAACATCTGCACCTGACAGATGATTTGACGTCATACACAGTGCTTCTCTGTTATTTTTTTTCTTCACATATCTTGAGGAAATAATACTATCTCTGCCATTTGTTATAATTTCTAAAAATATACTGAAAATTTATCAAGTAATTCTCCTGGAAATTTAAATAAATAAAAAATAGAAAAGTAATATCAAGATGAGTACATTGGTGAATTTCAAAGTCTCCTCCTTGAAATGAGTTCATGAGCTCTTCTTTACTTTAAAAAAATAAATCTCATTCTCTGACACTCTTTTTCCTAACCTTTTATTATGGACGTCCCTAATTTTAATTCAATTCTTGGCCTCCTTTAGTTTGTTTTTTTTCCCCTGAAACTTTCATACTTAACCATTTGTGACTTTGACCAATTCTTTTATTGGAAGCTATATGACTTATAGTGGAAGCTACAGTAGAAAGGGCTCTTAGGAATTAACATCAGAGAATTTGGGTTAGAATCCCTGTTCTGCCACTTGTGTTACCTTGCACAAATCACTTGCCCTTTCTTATTGTTTCCTCAGTTGTTAAAAAAAAAGAAAAGAAAGAAAGAAAGAAAAGAAAAAAGCAAAAGAATTGGCCTTGCTGTGGGTTGCAACCCCATGTGGGGTCATGAAAAATTTGGCAGCAGTAAAAGGTCTCTGAATGAGCAGCTACCAAAAACTAATTAAAAATCAAAATGAATCTGAGGTGTGTCTGGCAGTGCTTGCCCATGTTACACCATGCAACTTTGTTCCAGCCTTGGTTCTGAACACAGAGTATGTGCACTTTGTACTCTGCATGCCCTCAGGCCATGCAATGCCAATGAATGCTGCTGAAACTCCAAAAGTGGTCTAGAGTGGATAAAGTTTAAGAAGCCCTGGCCTAGATGACCACTAAGATGCTTTCTAGCTTTGCATCTATGATCCCAGTAGTCAAAGAATCTCAAATTAACATCTTTTACACTGACCTACCACCCATTCTCTCCTATGTATCCCCACTTGTTTAAATAGTACCTCTTCTTCTACGTCCTATAATTATCTAAAACATAATGTTTAGGATTCAATTTATTGTAACCCTGTTTACAACTTCCCCTCAACCATCCAAACAGGATGCTCCCCTCTTTCTCCCAGTGTCCTACTTCCATACCTTTGGAATGATATTTTAAAACTCTTGGTCTTCTGCCTTCCAGATCCAAAGTCAGAAAGTATTCCCCACTTTTCCTGCAAGCAATTACTTTGATTCACTTCTACCTTTCCATTTCCACAGCCCTTGCAATAATCCAATTCTTATCATCACTGAATCTTTAGGTTACTACAATAGCATTCCATTCAGTTTCCCTTCTTCTTCATGCCTCTCCATATTCAGCTTAAGGTTCACCAGCTGTAATAATTTGTTCTCAAACACTATTCTCATCATGAAACTTCTCTATTAAAGAATCTGCAATGTACTTTCAATTATGTTCAATTTAAATTTCTTAGCCAAGTATTTAGAATTTTTGAAAACTGACATCTTTCCTTTTTCTAAATTCTTTTTTTTAATTGCACTTTAACATGGGCTTTGCTTTATTCAATTCAGTTAAACCAAGAATTTAGCACCTACTATGTGCCAGTTGAGTCTGTTTGTGGGCCACCTACACTTTCAATTTTCTCTATCTCTGTGCCTTTTAATTTGCCATTTTCCAAGTTGGAATGCCATCTTCTGCACCTATCCAGCTAAATAATAACTATATCTTATGAAGAATTAGTGAAAGAACTAAGAACAATTAGTTTGGACCAGAGAAGACTTAATCAGAAGAGAAGACACAACAGCAAATTCAAAATATTTTCTCCATGATTGCATATGACAGAACCATGATCAATGTGGAGAAGCTAGAGAGAAACAGCTATTGCCTCAATAAAGGAAGATCAATTAAAACTGTTTAAAAATGGAACAAAATATTTTAAGAATGAATTCCTTATCCCTGGAGATATTGAAAAAGAGTTTGGATGGCCACTTGATAGATATTGGTAAATAGGTGGATTTATTCTTTGGCTAAAGTTTGACCTGTGTAGCCTGTAATGTTCACTCTAACTCTGGTCATCCCCCATGCCTGGAATGCTCTCTCTCCTAATTTCTATCTTCTAACTTCCCTGGCTTGCCTCAAATCCCATCTAAAATTCCAGTTTCTGAAGGAAAGCCTTTCTAGCCTCCCCTTAATTCTAGTACTTCCACTCTGAGATTACCTCCAGTTAATCCTGTTTATAGCTTATTTGTATGTTGTATCCCCAGTAATGATGTGAGCTCCTTGAGAGAAGGGACTGTCCTTTACCTTTCTTTGTATTCCCAGCATTTAGCAGAGTACTCAGCACATATTAGATTCTCAGTCAGTGTTTATTAACTGACAGATTCTATGGTTACGTGTATTTTGGTGAAAACATCACCATTCTTGAAGTCTCCCTGGTTTTAGCCTCCTTGTTCTCCTTTATTTTATATATTCAATGAGTTGCCAAATCTTTCCATTTCTATCTCTATAGCTTCTCTTGCATCCAACCCTTTCTAACTTCCCCCCATTACCACCTTAGTGATCTAGGTACTTCTCACCAAAATCATTCCAATGGCCTCTTGACTGATCTCCTTGTTTCAAGTCTCTCTGAACTCCAATCATTCCTCCACATAACTGTCAAAGTGATTTTCCTTTAGTGTAGCTCTAAGCATGTCACTCCCCTACTCAGTAAACTCTGGACATTCCCTATTGCCTCTAGGAGAAAATAAACATTCGTCTCTCTGGTTTTGAAAGCTCTTCACAACTGGACCCAAACCTTTCATTTCTGCCTCCTTATAACATTCCTTGCTGTACTCTTCTTCCTCCATAGAGCTATAGCTCCCACCTCACATCTTTGCCCTGGCCCTCCCTTGTGCTTGGAATATACTTTTTGGACCCTTTTCCATTGTGAAAGACAGCCCAAGCACCACAGACTTTCATATGAAGCCTTATTGATTCACATGTCCCCGCTAACAACCTTGTATTTAGTTGGATCTTTATTCTGTATGTACTTAGACTTATTGCCTTTCCTGATATAACTTGAGCTTTTTGAGAGTAGGGATTCATTCATTTTTTATATTTGTAACCCAAATACCCGGTACAGTGTCTGAAGTATAGTGGACACTTGAACAAATAATTATTGCTTGTTATATTAAAGGCTAATGAGATTAAATGATGAGATCTTATGAACCACTGGGTTTATTTAATCTATCCTACCCCTTAATGTTGTAGATATATAAACTGAGACACCAGGTGGTGATGTCACTTGTTCAATGTCACAAAGGAAGAAAATAGCAGATCTGGATTTGGAACTCAGGCATTCTGACTCCATATTCACTGTTCTCTCAAACATACTAATCACTGTGTTAAATTCTCTAACACTATATGAGTATTTCAGTCACATAAAAGGAGCAAGGAAAGATGTATAAGCATTTTGAATAAATGAACTTTTCTATTATTTAAATTCAGTGACTAAAACATTTTGAGTCAGCAAAATTTCCTGAACCATTGAATGAAAAATCAGAAGGAAAGGGTCAGGAAAGAAGGGTTGTCTTCATGGTTAATTTAATCCAGGGATTTCCTTCCGCAGATAAAAATTAAGGGAATATTTTCCTTTAAGAAGAAAATTAAAATTCAGATATATACTGTAAATGCATACTCCTTTCATTTATCTCAAACAAAACTTTAAAATCGTACTTGCTATTGATTTAAGATCAAGACTGTAGAGGAAGCAGGCCTCTAGTGAAATGATCCTAGCATCTATTTTTTTTGTATAGAACAATAAAATCATAGATCCAGAGCTGAGAAAGATCTTAGAAGCCATCTAGTCCAATCTAATTTTATAGGTGAGTAAACTGAGTCCCAGGGAGGTTAAATGATGAAAGGAAAGAAGGTTACATAGGTAATAAATGTCAGAGATGAGATTTGAACCAGGTCCCTGTATTGCAGAGCCAGTGTGCTTTTCAAGGCTGTGTTTAATATTTTTTGTCATTCTTAGATTAAGGGTTAGTTGTAGGGATGTGCTGGAGTCATCTCTGAAGAGCTGGTTGTTAATAGTTTTCAGCAAATGCTGATACAAATCAGGGCTTGATTTATTATTTTGCTGATTGTCTGGACTAGAGACTTAAGAAAGTTAAAGAAAGAGAAAATATTACTCTTGTGGATTAAACTTAAAACTATGTCATAAGTCTATATTTTTGGAAGACTAGTTGTTAAACATTTAGATGACATACTTATCAAAACTGACATAAACTTTGGAGGAATAAATGGTTGTATAATACAATCAGAATGCAAAACCTCTTGATAGCCTAGAATACTGCGCTAAATCTAATAAATAAAAATTAATTGTAGCGCATATAAAATTTAAGACTTATATTTATATGAAAAAATACTTCACAAGTAAAGGATGGAGAAGTGTAGCTAGATTGCAGTTTGTCTAAGAGGAAAAAAATTATCTGGGCATTATTTTAATCTGCAGTGTTTCTTAATCAAAAGAGCAAATACATTCTTAGGTTGTGTTGACAGTCATATAAAAGTAGTGGTCTTGCTGCACTCTGACCTTGTCAGACCACATCTGGAATATTGTCTTTCAATTTTGGGAGCTATATTTTAGGAAGGGCAGTGAAAATTTGGAGAGGCAGCCAGAGTTATGTAGGGCCTTCTGAGATCATGGCTTATGAAGACTGGTTGAATATTTAGCCTGAAGAAAAAAAGAGTGGATTTGTGAGTGTTTGGGTAGGAGAGGGGAATGCTGACAACTGTTTTTAGGTATTTGAAGGACTGTTATTTGGGGAAAAAAAGATTAGAATTGTTTTGATTCATTTATCTCAGAGGGCAGAATTAGGAACAACCCCCAAACCTCACCCCCACAAAAAAAAATAGCAATCCAAAAAGGGAGTGTGTTGACTTGAGGGAAGTAGTGGGTTATTATATATGTCAGGGTAAGTCTTTAAATAAAGTCAGGATGCCCATTTGTCAGTTCCTGAGGTCCCTTCTAATACTTAGGTTTCATGATTCTGTATTTTGCTGCCAATGTTAATAACTTTCTGAAAATGAAAACAGTAGGTATTTATGTAAATACAAAAACATGTCACTGGCATCAGTAGATTGCTGCAGTATCCCACAGTGCAAAGGAAAACCACTTGAAAATACAACCTCACTACTGCTAACATCCAATTTTCTGATTTCCTGCTCAGTAAAGTCATTGTATAGAGTACTGATCTCCTGCTCTGCAAAGTCAGGATAAATAAACCTTGTGTGTTTGTCTTGGTCATGCAGCATCAGGCACACTTCCTTTAAAGAATAAAAGACTGTAGTCACCCTACAAGGCAATTATCTTTTTTTCCTTTCCCTTAAAAATGAGCATTTTTCTCATTTAAATTTCTCATATAAAAATGAGATATTTTTCTCACTAAATTATTTTTGTTTGTTGGTTTGTTTTAAATTTTTTTTATTTATTTCATTAAATATTTCCCAGTTTTGTATATGGGAAAACTAGGACACGAACGCACTCTTGGCGGAATTGTGAACTGATCCAATCATTCTGGAGAGTGATTTGGAACTATGCCCAAAGAACTATAATACCCTTTGATCCAGTGATACTGCTGCTAGGTCTATTTCTCAAAGACATCCAAAAAAAGGGAAAATTACCTATTTGTACAAAATATTTATAGCAGCTCTTTTTGTGGGGGCTAAGAATTAAAATCAAAGGGATTCCCATCAGTTGGGGAATGGCTAATCAAGCTATGGTATAGAATTTTAATGGAATATTATTGTGCAAGAAAAGGCAAGCAGGATGATTTTCAGAAAAACCTGGAAAGGCTTACATGAACTGTTACTGAAATGAACAGAACCAGGAGAACCTTGTACATGGTAACAGCAAAATTGTTTAATGAAGAACTGTGACGGCTATTCTCAGCAATACAATGACCCAAGATAATCCCAAAGGACTAATGATGCAACATACTATCCTCCTCCAGATAAAGAACTGATATTTGACTAGTTTGAATACAGGATGAAGCATACTGTTTTTAACTTTCCTTCTTTCATTTTTTTCTTATATTCTAGTCTTCTGCTACAAAATGACTAATATGGAAGTATTTTACATAATTGCACATGTATAACCTGTATCTGATTGTTTTATGACTTCAGGAGGAGAGGAGAGGGAGGAAGGAAGGGATAGAATTTGGAAATCAAAACTTTAAATAAGTATTTCCCAATTTTATGTAAAAAACTTCTTAATCATTTTAATGTTTAGTCCCAAATTATCTTTCTTCCTCCAATTCTTTCCCCTCCTCCTTAAGAAGAAAAGCAATCTGATTTCAGGTATACATGTGAGGTCATGTAAAAAGTATATAGAAATCTATATTAGCCATGTTGTAAAAGAAAACACAAGATAAAATGATAAAGAAAAAGGGGAAAACGTATGGTTCTATCTGCACTCCTTTGTCTTCAGTTCTTTCTCTGAAGGTAGATAGAATATTTCATCATGCTTTTTTTGAAATTGTCCTGGATGGTTTTCTTGATCAGAGTAACAAAGTCTTTCAGAGTTGATCATCCTTACAATATTGCTGTTAGTGTGTACAATGCTCTTCTAATTCTGTTCACTTTGCTTTGCTTGAATTCATAGAAGTCTTGTCAAGTTCTTTTTCTGAAACCATCTTGCTCATCATTTCTTATAGAAAAATGGTCTTCCATCACAATCTTAAACGAGAACTTATTTAGCCATTCCTCAATTGATAGGCATCCCCTCAGTTTCCAATTATTAGTCACCGCAAAAGAGTTGCTACAAATATTTTTGTACAAATAGATTCTATTCTCTTTCCTTTGATCTCTTTGGGATACAGACATAGCAATGATATTGTTGGGTCAAAAGATATATACAGCTTTATAGCCCTTTGAGCATAGTTATAAATTATTCTTCAGAGTGGTTGAACTGGTTTACAATTCCACCAACAGTACATAAGTGTCCCAATTTTTCTGTATCCAGCTTTTGTCATATTAGACAATCTGATAGGTATGAGAAGGCATCTCAGAATTGTCTTAATTTGCATTTATCTAATCAGTAGTGAGCAGGGCTTCTTAAGCTTTTTTCCACTGGCAACCCTTTTTTGCATTTTAGCAGCATTCATTGGTGTTGTGTGGTGTGATAGCATGCACAATGCAAAGCATGCATGCTGTGTACTCAGAACCAAAGCTGTGGAAACATGTGGCCAGAAACACCTTGGATTCATTAAACATTTGATTTTTAATTAATTTTTGGTCATTACACATTTAGAAACCTTTTACTGTTGCTAAATTTTCCACAATCCCTGAATTTAAGAAGTGTTGATTAGAACATTTTTTTAATGCGACTATTGATAGTTTTGATTTCTTCTTCTGTGTACTGCTTGTTCATACACCTTGACCATTTATCAACTGGGAAATGGCTCTTATTTTTATAAATGTGGCTCAGTGCCATACACACACACACACACACACACACACACACACACACACCACACACAAGAAATGAGTCCTTTATCAGAGGAACTTGCTACAGATATTTCCCTCCAGTTTCTTATTTCCTTCTAATTTTGACTGCATTGGTTTTGCTTGTAAAATCTTTTTAATTTTATGCAATCAAAATTATTGATTTTACTTCCCATAATCCTCTCTACCCCTTGTTTGGTCATAAACTCATCCCTTATCCATAGACCCAATAGGTACATTTTCCCATGCTCCTCTAATTTACTTATAATGTCACCCTTTTTTCTAAATCATTTATCCATTTTGATCTTATCTCAGCATATGGTGTGAGATGTTGGTCTATACCTAATTTCTACCACATTGCTTTTCAGTTATCTCAGAAGTTTTTGTTAAGTGGTGAGTTCTTATCCCAAAAGCTGGGATCTTTGGGTTAATCAAACATTGGCTTTTGATGGTCATTTACTACTGTGTGTGGTATACCTAATCTATTCCAGTGATCCACCTCTTTATTGCTTAACCAGTATTAGATTATTTTGAAGATTACTACTTTGTAATATAGTTTGAAATCTAGTACTATAAGGCTGCCCTCCTTTATACTTTTTTTCAGTGATTTCATTGATATTCTTGACCTTTCATTCATCCAGATAAATTTTGTTACTCTTCTTTCTAGCTCTCACCCTGGGGATTTTTAATTTGGCAGTTAATTGATGACTAGTTGAATTGATTTTTCTAAGATAGGGTTTTTAAAGTATTCTATTTCTTCTGTTAGTCTCATTTGACTCTTGATCATATGTCCTTTAACTTGAGAGTAAATGATGAAAAAAGCCTTTTGATATGCTAAAAAAAAAACCTGATCATTCCTATCAGTATTAGCTAACATGACTCACTTCCATGAGTCATGTTAGTTGTAGGTGGAAATGCAAAAGAAAATGAGTGTTCTGTGGTAGTTTTTTTTTTAATCCTATTATTCCGTGACTTTTTAAAAAAAATTATAGACTGGAGTTTAGCCTCAATACCTCAGCTTAACATAGAAGAAAACCCTGTTTCTGTAGGGATTTCTGTAAAGGCATAGATTTTTTTTCCAGCTAGAAGGACTAATTATGAACCCAACATTGGAGTGTTCAAAGACAAGACTAGCAAAATAACCAGAATAAAGAAATGTCTTGTCATTGGGTGTTAATTGTGCTTTTCTTGTGTTAGAAGGAATGTTAATGATGAAATAACAAATCTATGGAAGTACTAAAGAATTGTTAGAGTTTAGAAGAGTGTCTTAATTTTGTTGTTGTTGTTGTTATTGTATCTTGGAATTTGGCAGATTGCTGAATCCTACAGGTCCCTTCTCAGAAAAAAAAATACTTTTAAAGACATACAAGAAAATACATAGGACTACAAAGGAGGCCAATTATATTGAAGTAAAGGGATCAATATATATTTTTCATTAAAAAAGTTCATGTGCCTCTAGTTAAGAGCTCCTGGTCTATAAGGGAGGTGGTAGGTACAATAGATAAGAGTGTTGGACCTGGAATCAGAAAGACCTGAGTTCAGATATGTCTTCAGACACTTGCTAGCTGTGTAAGCTTGGGCAAGTCACTTAACCTCAATTGGCCTCAGTTTCCTCATTTGTAAAGTGGGAATAATAATAGGATCTGCCTTACAGAGTTGTAAGAATGAGATAATAATTGTAAAACACTTGGCACAGTGCCTGAAATATAATAACTACTATATAAATGTTATTATTATTATTACTATTATTATCTTAGAGAAAATAACAACAAATATACTATGTTATACAGACATAGCAAAATTTATTATGGAGACATTTCCCAGGTGTCACGAAGCATTGTGGGATAGTGGGTAAAGATCTGGCTTTAGAGCAATCTTCCTCTGACATATATCGACTCTTTGACACTTGGCAAGTCACTTATTATCTCAGTGTGCCATGCAGCTATCTAACATAAGTTATGAAGCAGATAGTTTTCTATCTTCATTGACAAAATGGCCATTGCATTGGGAATAGTAAGAATCTGGACCTAGCTGTTACCTGGAAGAGGGATTAAACTTGTTCCGTTGGCCCCCAAAGGGGAGAACTAGGAAAAGGAGTAGATGTTGCAAAAAGAGCCCTTTATGTTCAATATAAAGGAGGGAGGTGCACACACACACACACACACACACACACACACCCCAAATAGAATTATCAAAAAGGGGAATTAGATGCTTCAGGAGATAGGAAGTTTCTCCCTCTCTGAAGGTCTTCAAGCTGTACCTAGTTGACTAATTATCAGATATGATATAGAGGAAATTGTTTTTACAGGCAAAGGTTAGATAAAATGATCACTAAATTTCCTTCGACCTCTGAAGCTGATACTCAAGAATCATGATAGCATGCTACAGAAAACCCAGAGATACAAAACATTAAATGCATAAAGTCATTGCAGTATGTACTGCAACCTAAAGACAAGAAATAATCTGGAACCATAGATACAATATGTACCACCAACTAACCTAACCTACTTCAGAAGAAAAAGCGTACCAGTAAACCTTACTATGTACATGCTACATGACAAACTCTTGCCAACACTATCCATACAGTGTTTGCTCCAAAAAAGGCTTATTAGTATTCCAGGTAAAGTCATCTTAGAAATCTCATGCCTGGAATCTTGTGCATGTTGTCTGTAAGATAGTACAAAAAGAGTTATGTGGAAAATGTCTAAATGGATAAAAGGAAAGAAAAAATTGCTTTAAGATTGATAATCTGTGAAATGAAGAAATATACTTTTCAAAGAAGGAGTGTGAATCTTTGAATTATAAAAATATATTCAACAATCATTGCAAAAATTGAATCTCTCAGTAGGATGAATTAAGAAGTATTTTAATAAACTATCTGACAAGGTGAAGCCCAGGAAAATAAAAAATGTCTCAAACTGGCAGGTACAGGATCATAATTTAAACTCTAGCTCTGTTATTTACTAGTTCTTTGTGTGAACATGGGCAAGTCGCTTAGCCTCACTAGGTCCTCATCTTTAAAAATAATGGAGTTGGATTATATGACCTAGAAGGTCTCTTCCAGCTACAGAATTCTAATTCTATGATCCTCTGAAATCATGTATGTCATACATTTAAATACCATTTATTTTAATTCATAGTATTCTATATTTCATGGCTCTGATAGTGTCCTTCCTTTCTCACTGTTTCAAGCAACAGTGATGTCACTGTTATAGATATTGCCTCCCCCAAATACAAAATCCTCTCTGACCTAGTCTTTATGAACTGCCAGAACCACAAAAGAAATAAATCCATCATCACCTAATCATCAGTCTTCCAGTGATGATCTTTTAAAAACTTATCTAGGATGGCCCTTGGACATCGGACAGGCATTCCATCCCTGGGACCGCTCTTGAAAACTTTACAAATGCAGCTTCTTGTACTCCGATAGTCTAATATTTGGGAAATTCGGGTCACATCTGGATTGTGATGAAGAATCATGGAACAGGACTTTAGTAGAGAAGGAATGAGCCCTGGTCTTGGAATTAGAAAAACTAGTTTTGAGTCTTGCAAGTCTTTGCAACTTTATAACTATGAAGTCTTGGGCAATTCTTTTCCACTATTTAGAGTTTAGCCTGCCCATCTATAAAATTAAAATTGTGGCCTCCATCTCTTAGGTACCTTGTACATTAAAGATGTTGTGATTATATGAGCTTTTTACATATTATACAATTACATGATGTCTACAAAACATCCTTTCTATGCTAAATACAACATCTTTAATTTGTTTGCTTTTCATGGGCTCTCTCCTCTCTGAAACAGGAAAATGTAGTATATTTATAAATGTCCTAATACCATGTTTGTGCCATCATTAAACATGAAAAGGGAGTATTGTATTTACAAGTAAACTTAAGGTGTTCAGTACATTATCAAATTGTATTTTTTTTCTTCTCTCTACCAAATTATAATTATTATTGCCCAAATGAGATTTTCAAATACTGTGAAATTGTAGGAGTCCTAAGCCAATTGAGCTATATTATAATTCTATTATGTTCTCTTCCTTAAAACAATAGTTTAGATACAAATTTTCTTTTTATGAATAAGAAAACAATTGAAAACAGAAAAAAACTCAGAAAAATCACCCAGTCCTTATCAAGAATGCGTTATTGGATCAGCCTTAAAAATCTATTAAACATCATCATTTTACTATGATGCATTTAAGAAACTAAGAGATTTATCTTCTATAAGAATATATGCTAGCTTCCATATAGGATAATATGACCTTAAAAGCTCCCTATTACTAAATAGAGAGTCTATCAACCCTCGGTCATTTAACAAGAATTTATATATGACTAACACAAGGCCTAGAATTTGTCTACAGTAATACTGCACAATGCCTTGTAACATCCAAAAAATCTCTCCTTCATAATCTTTTATTTCTATCCCTGTATAATGTAGTCCATTTGTGGTTATTTTTGTCTGAGATAATAATAATAGCAGACCAAGGATTTAAAAGCCAGGTCAAATGCCAATGTCAAAATATCACAAGTAAAAATCTTTCTATTATACCAAAATATCACTAAGATATTAGTTGTAGGGGGGAGACAGGGTAATGGTAAAGATGTCATGATGATTAAAGTAAAAATAAATAGGTGATACAGTTTTCTACTTCTATTTATCGATCCATCTCAGTGACTTTTTCTAATATTTATGAAAATAAAGGTTGATTTTTTTATCTGATGTTTCATTGTTGAAGATACTTCCTCCATCTTCCAGCTTATGCCTCTTTGCCACTCTTGACCCTTTTAAAATATAGATATTTATTGACATTTTTGCTTTTATATCATCTACATTTTAACCTGTATCTCTTCCCTTTCCCCTCAGATAGCCATTCCTTATGACAAAGAATTTTTTTGTTTCTCTTTTACTGATTTCCATTTTTATAAAATATATATATATATATATATATATATATATATATATATATATATATATATATATATATATATAGTTTAATCTCTTCCCAGGGTGCGAAAGGTCTTACTCTTATTTCATTTATTTTTATTGTATTTTGATGGCACCAGGACAACATATGCTCCATCTGTTGTTTGCCATTCCTACAACATAACCTCCATTAAAGTTCTGCTTTAATACACATTAGAACATAGAGATAACTCTTGGTTCTCAAAAGCATGGCCAGCCAAATACAAGTTCTGGAAAGCTAGAAAGATTTTTAGAATAGGCATGACAAAGAAGGTGGATTTGGTTCACTATAATACATATTTTAACATGATTAATGCAAAAATTTGTTTTACTTTATTAAGCATATTTTATAAGAATATTATTTTTCTCTTTTTTTCTTCAGTGAGAGGTAGGAGGAAAAATAGATGTTTGTTCAATGAAAATTTTTTTTCAGCTGAACATTGACTTGCCTCACTGATTTCCTTTATTTTTAAATAAAATTTTGTTTTCAGTCAATGAAAATCTGCCTCTCACCTACTACCAGTGAGAAAGAAGGAACAAGAAAACTTCTCTTATAAGCAAATTTAGTCAAGTAGAATAAACATGGGACACATATTTAAAGAAATACATATTTCTCAATCTGTATTTTGAGCCTATCACCTCTCTGTCAAAAGGTGGGTAGCATGTTTCATCATGAGTTCCTCTGAAATAGTGGTTGGTCATTTGATTGATTAGATAGAGTTCCTAAGCCTGCAATGTTTTGTTTTTTTATTTTAACCTTATAATATTGTTGTTATTGTACAAATTGTTCTCCTGGACCAGCTCACATAACTCTATGTCAATTCATACAAGTCCTCCCAGGTTTCTCTGAAACTATCCCCTTCATCATTCCTTACAGAACAATAATATGACTTCAAATTCATATACCATATCTTCAGCTATTCCCCAATTGATGGGCATCCCCTCAGTTTCTACTTCTTTGCCACTACAAAAAAAAGAGTTACTATAAATACATGTGTGCATTTGGTTCTTCTTTCATCTTTCTTTTATCTCTCTTTGGGTAATAAACCTAGTAGTAGTATCACTGTGTCACAAGGTATGCAGAGTTTCATTAAATTTGAGACACAGTTCAGAAGTGGTTTCCATAAAAGCTTGACCAAATTTCACCTTTATCAACAGCATATTAATGTACTTTTTTCCAACATTCAGTTACTACTTGAAACATATCAGATTGACTAAAATAACAGAAAAAGAAAAAGACAAATACTAGAGGTGATGTGGAAAAATAAATACACTAATGCACTGTTGCAGGAGTTGTGAACTGCTCTAACATCCAGAGAACAGTTAGGAACTATACCCTAAAGGCTGTAAAACCATGCATGCCCTTTGACCCAGCAATACCACTATTAGTTTTGTATTCCAAAGAGATAAAAGAAAAAAAGGAAAGGATCTATATGTACAGAAATATTTATTGTATCTCTTTTGGTGGTGGCAAAAACATTAAAAGTGGACAGGATACCCATTAATTGGCAAATAGCTGCGCAAGTTGTGGTATGTGATTATGACAGAATACTATTATTCCATTAAAATAACCAGAAGAATAGTTTCAGAAATACCTGGAAAGACTTATATGAAGTAAAGAGTGAAGTAAGCGGAATCAGAACTTTCTACACAATGACAGCAATAACAATGATCAACTCTGAAAGACTTGGCTACTCTAATCAATGCAACAATCCGACAATTTCAAAGCACCCATGATGAAAAATGCTAGCCAGCTCCAGAGAGCTGATTAAGTGCATGGTGAAGCATACTTTTTTCATTTTCCTTATTTTTTTTGTTTTCATTTTTTGGCAAAATGGCAAATATGGAAATATATTTTGCATGACTTCACATGTATAATTGATATCACATTGCTTGCCTTCTCAATGAGAGTGGGAGGGGTTAGATAGAGTAAGAGAATTTGGAACTCAAAATGAAAAACATGTTAAAATAAATATTTTTAAAATATGTGGTTGTTTTCCCACAGCCCCTCCAGCTTTTATCATTTTCATTTTTTGTCATTTTTCTTATGGCTGTCAAGCTTGGATTTCTTCCTCTAAAAGCTGCTGATTCCTATCCTTTAACCATTTATCAATTTGAATCAGTTCCCTGACTCTTGGATAATGATTCTTTAAACATAGTTACCAATAAAACAAGTTTTAAAACACAATACAGATTATTTTTAAATAGGCATTGGAAGAAAGAAGTTAAGCTATTTGTTTATCAGATTTTTATTTCAATACATTAAATGGCATCCTAGTGACATGAGAAGACTTAATTTACCAGCATCACTTATCTTATTTATCTGATGAGAAATGCCTCATTTGCTTAATTTCCTCCCTTTATTATAGGGTCTTGTCTTTTTTAAGTACATATGTAGAAATTGCTGTTGATTTGAACTATCAAATTTGAAGGCTTCCACCTGAGGTTAGAACATAGATTCTAAAAGCCATAATAATAATAATAATAATAATAATAATAACAGTAATAGAGGTCTATGCTGAATCTTGTTAAAAGTGATGTTTCTCAAATATACTGCAAATCCTTTAAAAATGAATTTACTACTTCTAGTCATCAAATAAAGATCAACATTTCAAATATTTGTTGTCACATGTTCTTAGCCTTCTCAACATGATAGTATTCTAAATCCATTAAAGAATCTTTCATTAGACAAAGGAGTGACTTAATGAAATTGTTCTGTTACCTCTTAAAATTTTGGTACAGTTTTCAACAGTTCTAACTTCCCTTGTATACTCTAAAGGCAAGTCTACACCATTCACTTCTGAGAAAAGGTAATGGAAATGAAAAATTTCAGGTGATGGAACTAATTGATTTTGCAAAAATCCTGGAAAAATGAAAGGGTTCTTCAGGCAATTAATTGCTCACTGCTCCTACTGTTCCCATATCTGAAGTTTTAGGCAATGAATTCTGAAAACTGGGAAATTCATTGCTCATAATGTGCCAAGCAACTTGTTGACTCTCTCAAATGCCTGCAAGCCAACTGTTCATGATTTCTTTTGAGATCGTTATTATTTAATTCTTATATTCTCAAGAAAAATGGAAGTGCAGTAGTAGCCTTTGGGCTAACTTGTCTATTTCAGTCATAGTCAACAAAACACTAAGGCACTTATTAATTTCCCTTCACTCCTATAAATTTATTTTGCCTTTAGCAGTTTCTTAATCTGGGATCCATGAACTTGTTTTTGTTTTTTAAACATATATGTTGATAAATATGTTGTGATATAATTGGTTTACCTCTGTAATCCTATGTATTCTATGCCTTTAATATTCTAAAAATATGCTAAGAAGGGGTCCATATGCATCAGATTGTCACAGAAATTTGCAATACATAGAGAAAAGGTTAAGAACTCTGCTAAAGTATCTGTTTCCCATGTCCTTCCCTCTCTTCCTTTCTCCTTCCCTTTCACTCTCTCCTCCTTTTTCCTCCCTTTTTCTTTCTCCTTTTCTCAGTTTCTCCCTCTATCCTACTGTTTCTCCCTTTCCTCTTGCTTTTCTTTTCTCTTTCTTGCTCCACCTTCCTTCTCTCTCTGTTTCTCTCTCTGTCTTTCTGTCTCTGTCTGTCTGTCTCTCTCCACTTTTTCTGTCTCCTCCCTTCCTTTTTCCCTCCCTTTTCCCCCATAGACCAGTAAGTGATTTCATTGTTTTCATTTATATAAGAAATGTCCTACTAAGAAACTATCTTTAAAAGCATTTGCTCTGCAATTAATAATATGGTAGTGACCTGGAGAAACTAAGAATGTGAGTTGTTAGAGATCACACAGCAAATATGTGTCAGAGTCAGGAGTTGGATCCAGGTCTTTCTGATTCCTAGGCCAGCTCATATTACACTATTCCATGTGGGCCTTTTGTATATCTCTGAAAGAGGATAGACTTTTGATATTCTGAATAATCTGCCATAGGTATAAGTAGCCAGTTAAAGGGTCATAATGCAGTTCATTGGTTGAATGTCATCTTCATAGCCATTGCATACTCCCCTTTCTTTCCTCATTTGCTTGAATTCAATAGGGCAAAGTCGTTTCCCCAGTATGTCCAGAATAGCTTTGTTCTTTTTTTATGTAAAGGGATAAATGAGAAATTTAACTCTATTTTAGACTCCTGTTTAAGCAATCGAAGGTGGCAGTAACTGTAATCATTCAAAAGAGATGAAGCTTAGTAGACTAAATTGTTTTTTATGTTGTTCATCCTTCATTTTTTAAGACAACCAGTGACATCAATGGGTAATATCTTGACTCATGAGTGAGTTGGACTTAAGTGAGGCAGAGTTGCACTAAGTCATCAGCTTTACTCTCATTTCCTGAGTTATCAAAGTCTGGTGGCAAGACAAAAGTCAAGGTGACTGGCAATGGCCTGAGGTATAGTGGATAACTTTGGCATCTTTGATGTGTGACCAATATCTAAGTGTTCTGCAGCCCCTGTGGAGCTGCTTTTGGCTTGTTTAGCTGCTTTTATGGCCTTTGGAACAAACTGTTCTCATTTGTTGATTCCACTGGGGGAAGTTTTCACATGCTTGGAGTAGACATCCCCCTAACTCACCCACACATTTGAGTTCTGTTGATTACCCTCAAGCTGGTTTAGCCCATCTTCCAAGACAGTTTACCAGGGTGTGGCCACTGCACATCCTACATCTTGGAGCTACAAGTGAGAATTGGGTGGCAGGTAGACATCAAAGGTGAATGAGTAGCCCTGAAAGGGCTTGGTAAACCCTTACGCCAAAGGTGCTAGTCTTCTTTCAACACCCCAAACACCAGCCAGTAGATCCTTCATTTGGCTGAGCAAAAGCATGTACATATATACATACATACATACATACATACATACATACATACATACATACATACATACACACACACATATATATATACACATATATACATACATGCGTATATGTGTGTATATGTGTGTGTGTATATATATATATATATATATAGTTTTTCTATACATGTAACCTGTGAATTAGCATGAATTTGCCATGTATGAATTGTTTATTTTGATTATGCAATTTGTGATCTCATCAATGTGTATATTTTTTCTAATGGCATGAATTACAAGCCCCCATGCCTTCTAATTCTGTGTAATTCATGTCTAAGTCATTGACTAGATCTCTCAGAGAGGATTTTCCAACTTGCTAGATCTTCGCACTTTCTTAATATTTATATCCCATCTTGTTATCTTTCACTCCTGCTCTATGACTGGCTCACCTTTTAAACTCATATATGCCCTTGATGTTTCTGTGTTCCCCTTCTTGTGCACATGTCACCACTTGTAACATGTTGCAGCCTGCTTACACCCACCATGCATCTTTTTCTACTAATGCTATTATGCTCCAGGCTATTTATGTATCCAGAACAATTCTATTAGCAGATGTGAATATTTAGGCCCAGCTAAAGTCTTAGAGCAATGGAACTAGCTAACGTTCCTCAGTGATCACAAAATAAATAAGCTATAGTAGTTGAAGCTCTCTGCTCAGTCTAAGTATTATTTATATTTCAGATTCTATTTTCAATAGAAACCCTTAGCAACACGATTTAGCCTTAGGAACCAAGAAGCAAATTCAGGAATCATTTTAATATCCTTATAGACACTTAGAAGAACAACAGTTAAAATAAAACAATCTCTTAATTTGATGATCAGTAACAATCATATATTAATTTCACACATCTCTCATTACAAATATGCATATGAAGAAACCATATACATATATAGACACATTATATACACACACACACACACACACACACACACACATATATATATATATATATGTATATAGACATATATAGACCTATGTATAAATATACATGAAAATATTAAATGATCCTTCAGGATCATCATATATATCAGAATCATCAATACAACCCTATGTTAATTCCTGGCAAAACTTAGCACTTCAATCAGTGATATTCAGACTCCATGAATAACAAATTTAGTGATTTAACATTTTACATTCTAGTGATTTCATTACCTCATCAATTGTATTTACTCAATGTTACATGTCATTTAAGAAGGGGGAGAGAATGGAATACCTCTGTAGCTTTTCTCCAAATTGATTTGATTTGATTTGATTTCAAGAAAATTAGCTGTACACTTCAGAAATGGTTAAAGTAACCCCCTAGGAGAAATGGAGCTCTCACTCCATTACATGTAATTCTATTGGACTGTGCCCCCTGCTCTGCCTCCTGGAGTAATATGTTCTTAGTAAGAACCTTTTCTTTTTATTTTTTTCCCTTTTTTTAATTAATTCATTTTTAGTTTTCAACATTCACTTCCATAAGCTTTTGAGTTTTAAATTTTCTCCCCTTCACTCCCAGCCTGCCTCCCCAAGATGGAGTGCAATTTGATATAGGTTCTACATATATATTCCTATTAAACATTTTCACATTAGTCATGGTGTAAAGAAGAATTAGAACCAATAGGAGGAACGACAAGAAAGAGGAAACAAAAGAAAAGAGTTAAAAAAGAATAAATAGTGTGCTTCAATCTGCATTCCAATTCCGTAGTTCTTTCTCTAGATGTGGATAGCATTTTCCATCATGAGACTTTTGGAGATGTCTTAGATCTTTGTATTGCTAAGAAGAGCTAAATCTATCAAAGTTAGGCATTGCACAACATGCCTGTTACTGTGTACAGCATTATACTGTGTACAGTGTTCCCCAATTCTGCTCATTTCACTTAGCATCAGTCCATACAAGTCTTTCCAGGTTATTCTGAAGTCCACCTGCTCATCATTTTTTATAGCACAATAGGATTCCTTTACATTCATTACCATAATTTGTTCAGCCATTCCCCAATGGAAGGACATTCCCTCAATTTCCAATTCTTTGATACCACAGAAAGAGCTGGATAAATATTTTTTAACATGTGAGTCCTTCTCCCATTTTTGTGATCTCTTTGGGATACAGCTCTAGAAATGGTATTGCTGGGTCAAAGGGTATGCACATTTTTTTATACTTCTTTGATCATAGCTCCAAATTGCTCTCCAAAGTGGTTAAATCAATTCACAACTCCACCAACAATGCATTAGTGTTCCAATCTTCCCACATCTTCTCCAACATTTATCATTTTCCTGTTTTGTCATGTTAGCCAATCTAATAGGTGTGATGTGGTATCTCAGAGCTGTTTTGATTTTCATTTCTCTATTCAAGAGTGATTTAGAGCATTTTTTCGTATGACTATAGATGGCTTTAATTTCTTCCTCTGAAAACTGCCTGTTCATATCCTTTCACCATTTATCAATTGGGGGAATGACTTGTATCCTTATAAATTTTTATTAGTTCTCTATATATTGTAGAAATGAAGCCCTTATCAGAGACACTGGTTGTAAAAATTCTTTCCCAGTATTTTGCTTTCCTACTAATTTTGGTTGCATTGGCTTTGTTTGTGCAAAAACTTCACAATTTAATATAATCAAAATTATCCATTTTGCATTTCATAGTGCTCTCTATCTCTTATTTAGTTATAAATTCTTCTGTTCTCCATAAATCTTACAGGTAAACTATTCCTTGATCTCCCAGTTTGCTTATAGTATCCGCCTTTATATCTAAATCATGTACCCATCTTTATTTTGGTATATAGTGTAAGATTTTGGTCTATGCCTTGTTTCTGCCATACTCTTTTTCAGTTTTCCCAACAGTTATTCCAGAAGCTGGGGTCTTTAGGTTTATCAAATAGTAGATTGCTATAGTCATTGACTACTGTGTCTTGCATACCTAACCTATTCCACTGATGCACCACTCTATTTCTTAGCCAGTACCAAGTAGTTTTGATGATTGCTGCTTTATAATACAATTTAAGATCTGGCGTTAATAAGCCACCTTCCCTAACATTTCTTTTCATTAGTTCCCTTGATATTCTGGACCTTTTTCTCTTCCATATGAGTCTTGTTATTATTTTTTCTAGCTCTATAAAATAGTGTTTGGTCGTTTGATTGGTATGGCACTGAATAAGTAAATTAATTAAGGTAGAATTGTTATTTTTATCATATTACTTCAATCTACCCATTAGCAACTGATGTTTTTCTAATTATTTAGATCTGACTTTATTTGTGTGAAAAATATTTTGTAACTTTGTTCACATAGTTCCTGGTTTGTTTGTTTGTTTGTTTGTTTGTTTGTTTGTTTTTCCAGCAGGTAAACTCCTAAATATTTTATAACGTCTACAGTAACTTTAAATGGAATTCCTCTTTCTATCTCTTCCTGTTGGCCTTTGTTGGTAATATATATATAGAAATGCTAATGATTTATCTGGGTTTATTTTATAGCCTACAACTTTCCTAAAGTTATTTATTATTTCAAGTATTTTTACTTGATTCTTTAGGATTCTCTAAATATATCATCATATCATCTGCAAAGAGTGATAGCTTTGCTTCTTCTTTGCCTATTCTAATACCTTCAATTTATTTTTTCTTTTCTTATTGCTAAAGCTAAAGTTTCTAGTGCCAGATTGAACAACAGTGGTGATAATGGACATCCTTGTTTCACCCCTGATCTTAATGGTAATGTTTCTAGTTTATCCCTATTACACATAATGCTTGCTGAAGGTTTTAGGTAGATACTACTTATCATTTTAAGGAAGACTTATTTATTCCTATGCTTTCTAGTGTTTTTAATAGGAAAACTATAGAACCTCCTAAGTGGAATCCGTAATTATTATTTTTAAATGTTTCATTTAGTCACATGATTGTAAAGATATAGTTTACCATTTATACAGCTGTCTTAAGAATTCCATATAGAGTGGAATAACCATGTCTTGATTTTCTGTAACAAGTTTTTTTTTTTTTTTTTGGCTAGGCAATAGGGTTAAGTGACTTGCCCAGGGCCACACAGCCAGTAAGTTTCTGAGGCAGGACTTGAACTCAGGTCCTCCTGACTCCAGAGCTGGTGCTCTATCCATTGTACCGCACAGTTGTCCTATAACATAATATTTATGCAGAATATTTACAGATGTTATTATTCTATCACTTTATACTTTCTATGAAATTGAGTACCTAAGACAATTTCTGGAGCCCTAAAAATGTTAGTGAGATGGATTCAGATGTCAAATGCAAAACAAATGTTTATTTTTATACCTCCATTTGACCATTAGAACAGAAGTTATTGATATCTGCTAACTTTTATAAAACCTAGGTAATTGAAGTGAGAGTACTCGTGTCTATATTTTTTGTGGGCACACAATGTATATACCTAGGTTCCTCGCAACTTTAAATATCCTCTGATTCAACTTGTCATTTCTTGCCAATCCAATGAGAAAAGAAGTGTATAATTTCAATCTTCCATGATTATCCAGGTATAAAAAAAACCATAGAATACTATTAGAATCTCATTTTGCCTTCGCATTGTTGGGGAGAAGCAATTCTTACTTTTAAGAGAGCCACCATCCTGAAGTGGCATTAATTTTCCCTGTCTAATTGTAATTCCTATTTTTCCCAAAATAAATGTCACCATATTTTTATTGTCATTGCTCATAGGATATGTTTAGTAAGTGCTTTTTTTAATTCATTGATTTATTAAGATGAAATTTAAGTCCAGAAAGTTGCCAGAGGCATTCAGAAATTAAATCATGTACCCTGGGCCACACAATTAGGATCAGGGGTGAAACTTGAACACTAGTCTTATTATCCATTTTATTTCTTCTGCCTCTTGTCCACACTATTCTGGTTGTCTATTCCTGTCTTTTTTTTTCCTACTATGACTTCTTTTGTTGGAATGTTCTTTTCTTCTTCATTTATACAAAG
Source organism: Phascolarctos cinereus (assembly GCF_003287225.1). Taxonomy (NCBI): domain Eukaryota; kingdom Metazoa; phylum Chordata; class Mammalia; order Diprotodontia; family Phascolarctidae; genus Phascolarctos; species Phascolarctos cinereus. The sequence goes on along the minus strand of NW_027555514.1, from coordinate 147,849,215 downwards.
TCTTTTAAATCCATCTGAATCTTAGAGTCTCTGAGACTCTGCCTTCCTTTATAATAGTGCCTGCTACATATGCCATCTCTAAAATTCTATAGAGCTTATCAACTCTACCACATAATTCAATATTCACTGAAGTCTTAAAAGAGATGTCCATTCTTTCTCATTTCTTGGTATATTCAATTACTTTATTTTTTGACAAGGAACTCTTTAAGCATGGGAGGATATGGGGGTAGCTTGGTGGCATAGTAAATAGAGCACCAGCCCTGGAGTCAGGAGGAGCTGAGTTCAAAACCGGCCTCAGACACATAACACTTACTAGCTGTGTGACCCTGGGCAAGTCACTTAACCCCATTGCCTAACCAAAAAAAAAAAAACAAAGAAAAAAAATTTAAAAAAAGAATGGGAGGGTATGATCTATTTTTAATAAGTCTTCATAATGAAGCATATTTGTATAATAGGTTTGTGATTGAAAAGTATTTTCCCCCAAACCACCCCATGAGGTAAGCAGTGCTAATGATATTTTCCAATTTTATAGATAAGGACAGGAAAATTAACTGATTTGCCCAGGGCCATTGAGCCAACAAATATCAGAGCCAAGATTTGAACAAGAAGTCAAGACTCCAAACCCAACATTCTTTCCATTGTATATACTCGTGTTTACAATATTTTAGCATTGTTTTCAGATGGTTGGTCAGCTGAAGTAACAGAAAACCCTTTGGCATTTAGGTTTGATAATCTGGGTTTGTTTGGGATTTTACTTTAATCTCTGTTTAGTTAACAGATAAAATTGTTTTTAAAATTGACATTAAGGTAATTTATTTAAAGTTAGAAAGGACCTGGAGATCTTCTAGTCCAACCCTCTCAGTTCAAATTTTTCTGAAGTTCTTGCCCTCACTTTTCTCCTTTTTCCTTTATATGTGTGTGTGTGTGTATATACATACATACATATATATATATATATACATATATATATATAAATATATATGTGTGTGTGTGTGTGTATATACATACATATATATTATATATTATATAATATATATATATATATATACATATATATATATATATATGTGTGTATATACATACATACATATATATATATATATATATATATATATACATATATATATATATATATAAATATATATGTGTGTGTGTGTGTGTGTGTATTTATATATTTGCTGCTTGTGTTTTCTTTCTCTCATTTGAAACTCCTCACATGACCTTCCCTTCTGGTTAAAATATTTGAGAAGGTAGGTTGTTTGAAAACCTTTTCTTTCTTGGATTCTTTTGGAGAAAGGGACTATTTGGATCCAATTTATATGGAGGAGGACATTCATCTGTTTGGTAGGGGTTAGTTGGATTAGATGATCTTTAAATGACTTGTCCACTCTGAGATTCTGTAATGCTAAATAAGGTTATTTTGATATAGGGTATTTCTCTGTGAACTTTGTATAGGTTCCTTCTTTGTCTATTCACTGCTGTAGCAAATGAGGGTGTTGATAGATAGATATACTGTGCACATTTTGGTGAGAATGTCTAGGTTGTAACTGTCTAACTAATCCATTGTTTCCAGGAATGTCACAGGTAGTCTACAGGCCGGTACTTCCATGGTGTATATGAAAAGAGAGGTAGCATTATTTTCCTTAACTAACAAAATTTTGGCAATGTGCTTCTGTCTTGCTGTTCTAATACTTCTATCTTAGCTCCATTTACATCAAGGTAATAGGCTGATACTTTATTTTTCCTTCAAATGTCATCTCTAGATTAAATGTGACCTCAAGTATAAAATACAATAATGGCATTAGGAAAAAAATAGCACTTATCTTCATGCATCTTTTCAAGTTCATAATAGATACAAAATTTTAAAGAGTCATTTCAAAGATTAATTAGTTCATGCCAGTAAGGGGCTTAAATGAACATGAGAGGTTCTATGTGAATGTTAAATAACAAAGTTATTTGAGCACTTATAAGAAGGTAATTTATAGAAATATAGTTTGGTCTGTAATGTAAAACTGGCCACAGTTTTTATCACAACTGAAGCTCCATATGAGCACATCTTTATGCTAAGCCATCATCTTCACTCACATGCCGTATTTTTAAAGCTAAATGCTTGTGGGTTTTCCATTAACTAGAATTTCATCAGAGCTGTGCTTTTCAGGTATAGCTGACAGTTGTGCATATTTTTAACGATCTTATATAAATTGTTGGCGACACATAAAGTGATCATTTTCTTTTAGCTTTGAATTCACATGTAACCCTATGCATCCCTCCCATAAATACAAGTGACTATGGCGCTACAATTTAGCATTCACTTTTCCTTTTTCCTGGTGATTTGTTTCATTACTGATATTCCTCAGTTTAAATTTACCTAATCTATGACTGAGTCTACAAACGGGAAATTGGTTCAGTGAGCAGGAATTGGTATGACAAAAGAACTACTCAGAGAGTACTTTTAATATTACGTTCATTGAAAAAACAGGAAATCTCCAGTTTTTTTGACTTAAATGCTCTGGTATTTCAGTTTGAATTTAACTGTTAAGAAAGACCTTGAAAAGCCATATAATTCATTCACCTCATATATACTGGAGCTTGAGTTTCATGGTACATCAAAGTGCTCTTTTTTTTATTTTTGGAGCCTTTGATTTTTTTTTCTTCTCCATTATTATTCCAGTCCTAGACTTATTGTGCTAAATATGGTTTTCCTGGTCTTCTCCTCTTAACTGCTGTTGTAACTATGTAGGTAAAACAGATACCAAATTCCTAAAATTGAGGGATAGTATATTCTATAATAAAAGACACTCAACTTGGAATGTAGAGACCTGAATTCAAATCCTTAGTCCAGCACTTATTAGCTGATGAACCATAAGTAAATGGCTTAATATCACTGAACCTCAGTTTTCTCATCTATAAAACATATAAAATCATGGTTGTCCTGCCTACCTCACTTATGTTGTGGGGAAAGCACTTTAGGGGCTGAAAAGCCTTATACGGATATGAATTATCCCTACAGTTATTAATAGATCTGTATGAATGGATAATAATTGTTAGAATGGCTTAAATGAATGGAATATTTTCCCCCATATTGTCACATCTATGTGTATTCCTGCAATAAATCTCATGAAATATTTGATATGCATCAAATTTGGCAGACAACCAGTCATTCACTTCAATGCAGAAAAGCAAGTACTGAACACCTACTGAAAATGTTTCAGATTGAAAGAATGAATGAATGAATTGATTTATAAATTGGATTGTTCACATACATACACTATGAATAGTAGCCAAAACATGTCCCCTTGTTTGTGCCACTGAGGCATTTAAAAAAACAACATTGCAATAAGTCAAATACGTAGAATTAAGGGATTGTAGATATACAGCTAAAAGGTTCATAATATCCAAATGCCTTACTTTACAGATGAGGACACAGGCTGACAAAGTTTAAGTGACTTGCCCAGGGTCATATAACAAGTAAATTGCTCAAGCATGATTCAAGTAAAGTTCTTCTTGACTACCAACCCACCAATATATCCATTATATAATGTATGACTTAAACCCTACACCTTAGGTTTGTATCGATCCAACACAGTGACATGACTACTTTTTCAGCCTTCACGAAACTATGGTGACAGAGGCAGTGGCATGCTGTTAAATGTGCAACAACTGAATCTTCTGGGAGGAAGGATGCTTTTTAAAATTTAATCTGAATTATGAACATTTTCTCCATCATTTTCTTAAGTCTAGACAATCAACAAAACAATAAACCAGTTCCTGATGTGTAGCATTTGCTAATTTCTTTGGCGTAAAGAACCACACTGAAAATTTAACTGTTGGCTCTCCTTAACTGGTTCAGGCTGACTCTGCATACCTTTGGGTACATAAATAAAACACCTAAGTGGCAAAGTTAATAAAACCGTGGATTCTGAGTCAGGAAGATATGAATTAAAATATTGCCACGGATACTTGTCAGCTGCGTCATTTTAGGAAAGTCAGTTAATCTGTTTCAACCTCAGTTTCCTTACCTGTAAAATGGGGATAATGGCATCTCTACAATAGAGTTATTTTGAGGCTCAAATGTGGTAATAAATGCAAAGCATTTTGTAAACGTTTAAGTGTTTAATATAAATCTTAGCTATTATTAATACAATTTGATAAATATCTGGTCTATAATTCCCTACAATAAAATTGTCCAATTCAGTATTAACATTTTTTTCACTGATATATCATAGTACTGGGCAGAATTCTTGTTAAAAAAAAGTTTTATTGATAGCCTTTTAAAATTTTTGCTATTACTTCCCAATGGCCCCTGTTGAATTCCCCCCAATCAAATATAACACTTCCTTGTAAAAAAAAAAAAAAGTAGCTGAGGCCTCTCTAATAAGGTGTAGTTCCCCTTGAGTAATCTCAAATCACAGTTGGTTAATGAATTGATCAGAGTTCCAACATCTTTCAATGTTATTTTCATTATTGAGATCATTGTGCAAATTATTTTTTTTTTTTGGTTCTGCTTACTTTGCTCTGCCTCAGTCCTTGCAATGCCTCAAAACTTCTCTGGATTCTTTGTGTTATTTCTCATGTATTGGTCACTTGCTCACATTGCAGATTCAAGTGAAACTAAGTTACTCCTGATGTTACTAATATTTTTCTCTAATTAAAAAAAAACATGAATCTTAGTAATTTAAAGCATATACTTAGCACAGTGTAAGTGCATATATGTGAATTAAAATACTTCAATACTTCAATTTTTCCTACTTTCAAATGGGAATAGTAATAACAAAATAAATCCATCTTCTTTTAGATACTTGAGGCCAAAAATTGTGCTTTATTTTGTTGTTGTTGTTGTTTAATTTAAGCAAATACCATCTGAAAGGAAATGGAATATACCTTTAAGTGATGCTGGATTATCTTGATTGACAATGGTCATTTCTGCTTCTTATATTGGTATTAATTGTTATTGCAGTTACAGGGGTGAGTGGTTTCAGCTGACACATACCACTGCAATGGAATTATATGGAGAATGTGAATTTAATGTAAGTTTATTGGGATCTTCATGTTAGCCATGTGATTCTGAACAGTAAATGAAATAGAAAAGCTTCCTATTTCTTTAAAAAAATTTCTTGTATATTTATTGTGATTCAAAAAAATCATAACTATACATAAGTAGCCCTGGGACAAGGGGAAGTAGAGCATTATGAAAGCCTCATTAAAAATCATTTTGGTGTTCATTTATCGTAACCTGGAATTAATCAATAAAGATTTATTAAATACCTGCTATGTGCCAGACACTTTACCAAGTGCTGGGGATACAAATACCAAAGAGAAAAGAAAAGAAAAAACAGTCCTGAACTACTTAAGTTGAGGTTTTGGAGTTTATGAATTCACCCTCCAATAAGGTGATTAATGGATTAATGCAAGATAAAGAGGTTTTCCCAACAATGAGAAATGTGATTTCATTGCTATAGGGGAAACATTGAGGAAAACATTGTTATCTCTATAACAGTACAGTTCAACATCTGCTGTGCAACTTGTAGTTTTAGAGTTATCTGGGGGCACTGAGAGGTTAAGTGATTTGCCTAGACTATATATAGCCAGTATGTATCTGAGGCAGAACTTGAATCCAAGTCTTTTTTGTTTGCTTGTTTTTGTTTTACTTTAAGGCAGTTTTTTCTATCGATTGCTTATTTGATATTTATATTATATTATATTATATTATATTATATTATATTATATTATATTATATTATATTATATTATATTATATTATATTATATTATATTATATTATATTATATTATATTAATTATATTATATTATATTATTGTTTATATGTAATATGTTCTCTATTTATTGCTTCTTCCTTTGAATATAAAAAAGCAAAATGTTTTCTAAACCATACTAAACATTGGTTACAATGTGTTTTCTTTCATCAATATATTAGTCCCAATTTTCATAATGAGTAAATGACTTACTTTTTTGAAAGAGAATTAACTCTGTGGAAATCTAAGAATAGCAGTGTAGAGTAGAAATCTGAACTCGCAGAGCTCAGAATTAGTGCAATATTCCTTTCATCTGAACAACCAGCTCCCACTTGAGTCTTCTCCAAAGCCTTACCACAAAAGAAGGAAAAGCAGTCCACAGCAGGTACAGAGGAGGCTACATTGATGACTAACAGAGGAAATGCATTACATCTATTAGCTAGATCCACTATTCAATCGGAGAAGGAGTGATTGATATTTAGGTTATTGGAATTGTTCAGATGCATTTTGGGAGGTCCTGAAACAATTGTATTAGATGCTGAAGCTGTGGTAGAGTTGGGGAAGTTTGCCTTTCATATCATAAAATATAATTTTGTTTCCCTTTATTTTTACCTTTGGTGTTTCAATTACTATATTAGTTGATGTTGGACACTAAGGATGAAAGTTTCTATCTTCCTGTGAAACTTAATGTTTATATACACAACATATTGGAAGGTAGACGTCTTCATAGAACAACTTGTACCTTAAGGAAAAAAGAATAAGATGAAAAAGGCTGTATTGAATTAAATTTAGTTCAGTTCAATGAACATGTACAGTTAAGAATTCTCATCCTTTCCAAATTGAGTATAACCACTGAGTTCTGTTATACAGGTAGAACACTGATGATATATAGGGAACATTAAGTCAAATAAGCAATTCTTTGGTAGTTTGATGTCAACCTTTGGGGAACAGAGATAACAATTGAGATGGGACCTGCCATTTCACTGGTTTAAAGAATTCCCCAGTGAGAAAGCTCCCTCAAGCAGTGCAGGTGGGAAACTTCTCTGCAACATTTAGCTTTACAGAGTTGCCTAGATCTAGAAGGGGGTTAAGCAGCTTCCCAGAGTCATACATACTTTATGTATCAGAGGCAGGTCTTGGACCCAAGTCTTACTGGATTCAAAGTCAGCTCTCTATGTCTACTAGGCACGTGCTATTTGTCATGACAACTTTCAAGTTAAACTAAAAATATACTGGTCCTCCATTCTGTGTAGTTGTGAAGATTTTGCTACTTTCTATTCAAGAATCCTACCCAATACGGGGTTCTTGAACAGCACGTAACCTACTTCTAGCATCAAGTCACTAAAAGAAAAAAAATGAAAAAAATAAAAACAAACCATTTTAAAATAGTAAAATTATTTTAAAATTAGTTTTTAATCAAATGATAGAACAGAATCCCCAGTAATGAAATCCTAGAAGACATTAAGGCTCATTTCAACTGAACTCTTCTCAGGACACCAAGTAGAAATCATACCTCTGAAGGTGTTTTATGAAGAATTTGCCTAGTTGTCCATCTCCTTCCTGATGGACAATATCAGTAGGTTCTGTCCTGAACTCAATGTTTCTCAAAGGTCCGGGCACCTCTGGGGGTCCATGAAGACAAAACTATTTTTGTAATAATACTAGGACATTGTAATTTCTAATATGGTAACTTTAATATTGATTGCCTATATAAACAAAAGCTTTGGGGAGGGGTCTTCAATATTTTTAAGAGTAGAAAGGGGTCCTGAGACAAAAAGTTTGAGAACCACCAATCTAAATCATATCCCATGCTTGATTTTAATAAGAAGGGGAAAAAAAGTTTATTTTTGCTGAAGTGTAAAACCTTATTTGAATTATTTTGCTGAGTATTAAATAATAAGAAAAATCTTAGGAAGGTAAAGTATTTTAAGAGAACAATGAAATAGCAAGAATTCAAAATTTGGTGTCAAAAACCCTGACTGAGAGTTTTAGGTTTTAGTTTCACTGCTTACTAGCTACATAACCTTGAGCAAATCCCTTTCATAAAACAGCAGAAAAGGTTCTTAAACTATCTACACTATAGTGGTGTTGGTGAGAATTCAATGAGATAATACATGTGGTGTTTTATACCCATAAAATACCATAGAAATAGAATTAGTTATTATTTTCCTACACCTTTACATAGTACAAATTATGTAAATATAATTTTATACCAACTACTGTCCCGTTTGTTAAGAACTTAAAGCTTATAAAAAATCCTAAGGATGAATTAGAAACACTTTTTCTCTGTACTCCATAAACCTGTATCCTTTAGGCTACTTGTGTGTGTATGTGTTTTTTTTTTTTCAGCTGTGTAGTTCAGTCCCCTAAAAATAAAACAATGTTTTGGATTAGATCTCCATATTAGTTAGTGAGCTTCACTTTGTTGAGGGAATGAATGAAAAAGCATTTACCAAGTACTTGTTTTGTGCAATTTATCATGAGAAGCACCTGGCATTCAAATCAAAGTATTGAAAAAACAGCAAAGGCTCATTTAATTCCACATGTGTTACTCACAATAGAAATAAGTCAGTCACCTAGTTGTTTTATCTGGACCTAGACATTAATGAACCCATTTCTTTTGTTTGTTTCCTACTTAGCTAACACTTTCACCAAATTCATTGATGTTACCAGTTGTTTTGTTTATGGTTCATTTTTTTTTCATAGAATTTTGATCTAGAAATGACTTTTATTGTTGCTAGATCATTTCCGTCACATCCAATTCATTGTGACCCCATTTGGGGTTTTCTTACAAAGATAATGGAGTGGTTTACCATTACCTTCTCCAGCTCATTTTATAGATGAGGAAACTGAGGCAAACGAGGTTAAGTGACTTGCCCAGGGGCACATGTGCCAGTAAGTGTCCGAGGCCAGATTTGAACTCATGAAGAGGAATCTCCCTGACTTCAGGGCCAGCACTCTATCCAGTTCACCACCTAGCTGCCCAGAACTGGCTTAGATAATATCTAGTCCTCATGTCACATAAGGAAGGGAAAGGGTGGGAGTAATGGGGAAGGACAAACATTTATTAAATACTGTCTATATGCCAGGTACTGCACAAATTGGTTTACAAATGTTGTCTCTTTTGGTGCTCCCAACAACTCTGAGAGAGTGGAGCTGTTGTTATCTCCATTTTACAGTTAAAGAAATTGAAGCAGGCAGAGGTTATAAATGCCTTGCTTAGACTCACACAATTAGTTTTTGAAACTAGATTTGAACTCAAATCTTCCTGCCTCCTCTTGAAGTTTATATCTCACTGTTATAATATTGATTCTTTTGTCCCTCTCTAAGTAAAGTGTGCTTCTTTCCACCAAGCAGGAATAAAAGTGAATCTATGCAATGTCTTGAGAATGAAGAAACAAAAATGTCAGTGTGATCTGATCATCAAAAGGAATCTTGTTGTTTTATCTAGTCATTGTTGAGGGAGGCAGAAGGCCTTAGAGAATATAGAACAGTCTTGGAGTCAGAAAGACATGAGTCCAAATGTGGCCTCACACACATCCTGTGTCACCATCACTTAACCTCACAATGGCCTCAGACAACTGTAAAGATTATTTGCTCATCTGTATGGGTGGAGGAAGTTTACCTTATCAGGGAGCTCCCTACATCAAGAAAATCATAGGTCTGCACCAAAAATCAATGGTATAAAGGTCAAAGGGCCTCCTATTCAAACTGAACTACTGATAAGAGCCTGGAGAAGTTTTTCTTTATTTGCTTGTTGTAATGAAAATTTTAAAAACCGCTTTTCATTATTATGTCTTCATCTCCAGCCCTGTTATTCGTGCAAGTGATTTAGTTGCTCACATGCAAAATTGTATGGCCTTTAATCAGGGTGACTGCTTGACAGCTGCTGACCTAGGTTTTCAATTTACCCCAAATTCTAAAGAATGAGGTTGATTAGGGAGTGAGATGTGCTTATCACTTGTATGCTATAATCATGCTTTATACACTTGCTATAATCGAATCGTGCGTGCACTGAGAGGGCAACCTTAGTTTAAGAGCATTTACTGGAATGGGCCACTGGATGGTGATCAAGATCTCTTCAGAGGGCAAAATGATGATTTTTGTGAACAGTAGTTTTGTAAGCAGTGGGAGGGCTGAACCCCTTTCACTTCACTGGTTTAATTCTGGTACTAATGGCTTACATAAATACAATACATGATTACCATTTACAAAGCATTTTCCTCATTCCTGGACTATTGCAAGAATCTTGCTGGTTGGTTTCCTGACTTCATGTCTTTCTCCACTCAAATCCATCCTTCACTCAGCTATTAAATTCATTTTCCTAAAATGCAGATCTGACCATATAGAATCAGCCTCCTTGCACTATTCAATAAATTATAGTGACTCTCTCTTTCCCCCAAGATCAAGTATGATATTTATATGTAATATAAAACATAATATGTAATATATGTAAAATGTAAAAAAAAAATTAAATCCTCTCTTTGGCTTTTAAATCCCTTCATAAGCTGAGTAGCTTCCTTCCACCTTTCCCATCTTCTTACATCTTATTCCTCTTCACTTACTCTGTGATCAGATACTGACCTTCTTGCTAATACTCTGACGTTACACTCAACCTCCTCAAACATTATGTTCCCTCTTCATTTCTGCCTCCTAGGTCTCCTGGCTAAGGCTGAGTCTCAGCTAATGGCCTACCTTCTATGAGAAGCTTTTCCCAGTCTTCCTTAGTATGAGTGCCTTCCTTTTGAGATTATCCCCAATTTATTCTATATGTGGCTCATTGTACGTTGTTGCTTACATGTTGCATTCTCCTTTAGGATGTCAACCTCTTGGAGGTTGTTTGTGTTTATTTGTTTGTTTTTGCCTTTCTTTGTATTCCCAGCACTTAGCATAGTGCCAGGTAAATAATACAGTCTCAATAAGACTGAGTGACATGAGGCAGGGGTAGGAAGTGTTGTTAACATGCCCACTATTTAGGTTAGAATTGAGCCTAGCTAAATGCTACAGCAGAGATTTGAACCCTGATTTCCACAGTCCACTCCTGCCCAATTTGTTCCACCATCCATAAGGCCCAATCTAATGTGTAAGAAATAGGTGGCTCAGTGGAAACAGTACTGGCCTTGGCATCAGGAAGACCTGAGTTCACATCCAGGCTTAGGCACTTCCTAGTTGTGTGACCCTGGGCGAGCCACGTAACCTTTGATTGCCTGACAAAAAGATCCACTGGAACCACTGGAAAAGGAAATGGCTGACCACTTTAGTATCTTTGCTAAGAAAACCCCATGGTCCATGGGGTCACGAAGAACCGGACATGACTGAACAACTGAGCAACAACAAAATGAAAGGACTCAGTGATACACTACTTAGCCAAGTACATTGCTCATCATTAACAGGTGGCTTCTTGTGAGAAATCTGAATGAGTTTGCTTTTTAAGAAGTGGTTGGACCATTGAGGTTTCGATCTGTCCCAGCTTTTCGTAGGCAAGTCTCTGCTAGTTCCATATTACTGGTACTCAGAGCACAAATACATAGTGCATTGATTGGCAGCTAGGTCTTCTCAGGATGACAGCAAAACTAGTGAGCTGCAAACATCATGATTTCTTCTAAGCTACACATAGATCATAACACATTTTCAATAGCATTAAGACAATTTTCCCCATGTATTGTCACAAGATTTAGCGAAAATATATTCATAGGAAATTCATTCATATAGCTATATTTTTTCCTATGTGAGACACAAGCTACTAAAGATGTGTTTAATCTCATTTTTTTTTGTCTTAGGAGGATGCTAGCTAGCATCATAATCTGTAAATCATTGTGGATTACCAAAACTAAGGGAACTAGCCTCAAATTTGGCAATTCATAGAAGACTATGGTAACACCTCAGTTATATGCCAATCAATCCACTAGGATATTAAGCACTTACTACTTCTGAAGCACTGAGCTTGCATTGGACATATGAATGCAAAAATGAGAGATTGTTTGCCCTCGGGGAGCTTACATCCTACTAGGCCAAGTACTTACTGAATTTATCCCTTTTGGAAACTAAAACCTTTGCATTTCCCATAAGCCAACTGAAAATGAACCATCAATTTGGTACTTATTTCAGATGCTATGCTTTGTTAAAAATTTTTTTGTGATTGTTTTAATATAAAGTTTCAAAATTATTACTCTCTGCTTAATAATCACAACTAGACATCTTCAGGGATCAGCAATGAGCTTATTGGCATGTAGGTCTCTCAGTGGATAAAGTGATAGACTTGGAATCAGGAAGACTTGGGTTCAAATGTGGTCTTAGACACTTAAAAGTTATGTAACCAAGGGCAACTCATTTAACCTCTATCTGCCTCAGTGTCCTCAGTTGTAAAACAATGAAAATAATAGCACCTGCTTTACAGGGTTTGTGAGGATCAAATGAGATAATATTTGCAAAGTGTAAATGCTATTATTATTATTGTTGTTGTTGTTGTTTCCATGATACGCCTTTTTCCACCTTTGGAAAACTAAGAAACCAGCTGTTTATTCCCAGTGGTGCCTCTCTCATTCTTTGCAAGTCAAAAGTAACTAACAATTTGAGATAACAACTGCAGCTCTCTGAAAAGTAATGGAGTGGTAGAGCCCTGGGTTTCATAGTTTTCCTGGCCCAAAGCTATTCGTTCCTAAATCAATTTTCATGCTGCAGTACTCTAAAAAGAAGCACCACTAATCATTTTTTTTTTGGCAGTGGGTAGAGGTGAAAGCATGTTCCAAGGGAGAAACTAAACATTTTCTTTAGACATGTTGGAAATGTCATGGGAAGTTCCGCAAGGAGGTCAGGGGACAGAAAGTGAGGATAACAAGATGAAAAATTATTGTTTGGTAGGTAGAAACATGTATTTTGGAAAAGAGAAAGAGAAGTGGAAATACAGCTATAGGAGGAAGTTGTATGACCATGATAACAGTTGAGTGTTAAAGTGACTCAGCTCTTCCTAATGAGGTTTTTGTTATTTCTGTCTTCTTTTGGGACTAAATGATTTCTCAGGAATAAACAACAAAAATGTGACTGTTGAAATGAGTAACTATCCAAGAGGTAGAGAGAACTTAATGAAGTTGAGTGTTTATGTCCTAGTGGAATATCCTCACATGATGATTCTAGTTGTGGGATATCCTCTGGGCTTTCCGTGCTAGATGCCTCCTTTTGACACTGTTGTGTCCCTTCTTTCCTTAATTTCCTCCTCTTCCTACCATCCCAGGTATCATTATTTACACAACCTCATTGTTGTGAGGAAGGCATTTTGTAAACCTTAAAGTATGATGAGAAGCAGTGTCGCATTTCGGATAGACGTATAGGCAGGAAGACCTAGGCTCAAATACTGCCTCTAACACATACTGTTGGTGTGACACTAGGCAAGTCACAACCTCTTAGGGCTCTAGGCTACTCACTGAGACTGTAAGCTGGAGAGCATGTGTCAACCTACATTACAGTAGAGGAAGTTTCCTGTCTCAGAATTTCCCTCTGCCAATGAAATCACTGCTCTAATCTCTATCTCTGTTGCTAAAGCACTACAGAAATGAATTGTTGTTATCATCACCATCATTACCATTTTCATTGTTCTTAGCACTTTGCCCCTTATTTTGTACCAAATAGACATGGGTTTTGAAACAATTATTGGTATTCCATTGCTGACTCTAGTCACTCCGAGGGCATATACGGAGCATAAACACCTTTGAGAACCTCAATCCTACAGTGGGGCAGCTAGCTGGGGCAAGGGATAGAGTACAGGGCCTGGAGACAGGAAGACTTATCTTAGTCAGTACAAATCCTGCCTCATCCATTTACTAGCTATTTGACCCTAGGCAAGTCACTTAACCCTGTTTGCCTCTGTTCCTCATCTGTAAAATGAGCTGGAGAAGGAAATGGCAAACCACTCTAATATCTCTGCCAAGAAAACCGTAAGTGGGGTCATGACGAGTCAGACACAACTGAACAATGACTGAACATCTTACAATAAGCATATCCTTTTAGAATCACCTATGTAATATAGTTGCTTCACAAGAAATATATATGTATTTTTTAGAATCTCTTTCAATGTGTAAAATCTAACTCGGCCGTGCCTTCTCAGCAGCAGAGCATAAATAACACACCGTTTCTAAAACTCTTTTTCAGGCTGTTTTGCCCTTAACCCCTACAAACCTATAGGGAAACTAACTTAATTGGACTGATACCTTTTTTTAATTTGTCACTTTTAAAAAGTAAAGAAATCTATTTTCCCTTATCAAATAATAGTTTTCCTATTTTATTGCATTTCATGCTTCACCATGATATCCTGATTTAAAATCGTGTTTCATAGCTTTTTTAAGCAAGAAAAATTTTCTTAATAAATTTTAAAATTGAAAAGATAACTTCAGATGAAAACCTAAACCTCTTTATGGGATTAACTCCCAAGTAGAACATTTGTCTTAAAGCATCATTCTAAACATTAGAGTCTACATCACAGCTCCCTATAATAGTCTCTTCCCACACTGGGCTGGAGCCTGAAGCTAACTTTTCTCTTCTTTTTTTTTTTTTAGGCAATTGGGGTTAAGTGACTTGCCCAGGGTCACACAGCTAGTAAGTGTCAAGTGTTTGGTCTGAGGCCAGATTTGAACTCAGGTACTCCCGACTTCAGGGCTGGTGCTCTATCCACTGCACCACCTACCTGCCCCCTCCTCTTCCTTTTCAATTGGTTCTTTTGATAAGAGGATGAACCTGGCCTTGTCTGGTATAGTTTATCGACTGTTACTAAAGCATGGTACTCAATTAGCCCACAAGAAATTAATCACAGAGAGATTTTTGAAGTAAAATTGCATTAAAAGTATTATTGATATCTCTTAGCAGTATGATAATTGTCTGTAGGCCTTGTGGCTTCTCCTTGATTCAGATTTTTACCTCTGATAAAGTGGGATTAGGATTTCTCAAGCTTCATTTGTAAATGGATTCTTCCAATGGGGAGTGTAATGTACTGTACAAAGCCTTCAAACTATCTTAATCTCATCTTGCAGCAGACTTTCCTAGTTTGAACTGCCACTAGGAAGAATTTGCTGGTCAGTCATACCCTAACAATTTTGGCAATAATTTCACTTGAAAGCATAACATCTTGATTCTCCATAGACAGACGAGCAGATACTTGTTTTAAGAAAGATTCCTTACAAGGGGTTAGTAATGAGATGAGAACATGAGACATCCCCAGTATCATTATTATTACGGTAGAGAGAATAATTAATTTTAATTGGAATACAGATAGCTCATCATGTAGCCTTCCATACAGTGACATTCACAAACAATAGCCTCTAAAAATAGATGCTTGGCATAAAACAAAAAATAATCCTCCTTCATGTACAGCACAAAGGAGATTTTTAAACCACGTATGGAATCTCTTTAATCATCTCTTTATTTAGTACTTTGGTAGATTCTTGATTTCATTGGCGTGCACTCCATCAGTGAGGATCACAACTTTTCTGTGCCTTCTTGCTGTGTGTATCCCCTGGCTCTGGAATCCTTTCTCCACTTCTTTGGATAGTGTATCAACTGGACTATTCCTCTGTTATTTTTTATTCCCTTTGAAAAAAACCAGTCCACTTCTTTTTTCTTTCCCTTTTTTTTGGGGGGGGGCAGCTAGGCAATGGGATCAAGTGACTTGCCCAGGGTCATACAGCTAATAAATGCCAAGTGTCTGAGGCTGGATTTGAACTCAGGTCCTCCTGACTTCAGGCCAGTGCTCTATCCGCTGCAACCATCTATCTGCCCCTAGTCCACTTATTTTTCCCATAATACATGTGATGTGTATATATGGGTCACTAAAAGCATTTCTGCAGTTTTACCATCGAAAGAAACTCTCCTATATGATTACAGGCCAATATCTGTCTTGTACTCACTAAGCTTTTTTTTGTTCCTTCTAATCTTTAGCATCCTCTCTATCCAACAATATGCATGCATATTCATGAAGAATGTTATGGGCTTCCTCCCTAACTCCATATTATATTCTTTGTGATGTGATCAATTCAGTATGCCTATATCTATGGCTAGACAATGGTCTTACTCTTTGTTGTAAACATTATTAGGGAGACTTGGCCATGTTCTTTTGGAAACAACATGGCATAAGGGATGATAAATCAGGAGTCGAATCTCTTACTACTAACTTCTATAACACTTTATTTCTCTTCAATGCACTTACTGTGGTCATTTTTGTATGATGATCATTTGTGTACAAGCCTTACCTCCTTACACTGCTGTACAAGTCAGAGGCAGTTAAACTGTGAAACAGAGCACTGGGTAGAAGTCTACAAAACCTTAGTTCAAATGAGGCCTCAGACACACTTAACTTCTGTGTGCCTCAGTTTCTATTATAAAATGAGGATAATAATAACACTAACCCTACAAGGTTATTGTGAGAATCAAAAGAGATATTTATATAGTGTGTAGCACAATGCCTGCTATGTAGTAGTACTTAACACGTTTCCTTCCTTCCTTCCTTCCTTCCTTCCTTCCTTCCTTCCTTCCTTCCTTCCTTCCTTCTTTCCTTCCTCCTTCCTTCCTTCCTTCCTTCCTTCTTTCCTTCCTTCCTTCTTTCCTTCTTTCCTTCCTTCCTTCCTTCCTTCCTTCCTTCCTTCCTTCTTCCTTCCTTCCTTCCTTCCTTCCTTCCTTCCTTCCTTCCTTCTTTCCTTCCTTCTTCCTTCCTCTCTTCCTTCCTTCCTTCCTTCCTTCCTCCTTCCTTCCTTCCTTCCTTCCTTCCTTCCTTCTTTCTTCCTTTCCTTCCTTCCTTCCTTCCTTCCTTCCTTCCTTCCTTCCTTCCTTCCCTTCCTTCCTTCCTTCCTTCCTTCCTTTCTTCCTTTCTTCCTTCCTTCCTTCCTTTCTTCCTTCCTTCCTTCCTTTCTTCCTTCCTTCCTTCTTTCCTTCCTTCCTTCCTTCCTTCTTCCTTCCTTCCTGCCTTCCTCCCTTCCTTCTTTCCTTCCTTCTTTCCTGATAGAGGTAGTGAATAGTAGGTAATATCAGAGCTAATAAACAATGAATGGTTATGAAGGCCGCATTTGGGGATTGACAGTTTAATATATTATCTGCTGTAGAAAATATAGGGTTGATGTGATTAAGTGTTTCCAATTAAAAGAAGTAATATCATATTGTGTTTTCTCTTCCATATCACTCTATAACAAACCTTTCCCCAAAGTTTGTTAGCAATTAAAGTCATGTACTAGCAGTTTTATACTGTCTCCCAGTAACAACCTAGAAAAATTTTTTCAAAAATAAAATGATTCACTTTCCATTTCCGGTGGCAAATTTAGCATCCCCAAAACAAATTGATTTTTAAACAAGCCACCCTGAAAATGAACAAAATTAAAACGTTCCATTTAGATAAATGTTTTCCTCCTTTCAGGGTATTTTACTTAATATTATTTTGTCATGATTTAAGAAAATTAAATAGTGTCCTAGAAAATTATGCTAAAAAGCCCTAGTGTGGATTAATAGTTTTATTTGCATTATTTTTATGGTGGCTTAGTTTTGGTTGTTTTATGTATGTGTAGATGGACTTCTCAACTTTTAAAAAATTGTGCTTAACTCCATAGAAAGAATTCTTGTTTATCTTAACTCTCTAAACATAAAAGGCTAAAGCCTACTGGCATAATTTATAAACAGTTATTCAGTGTTTTTGAATCGTTTGAATGAGAAAGAATGCAGAATGATGCCTATTGAAAGCATTACACTTTTTTTATTCTCCTATGATTCACAAAACATGGCCCTTTGTAACTACCTTAATGCTCCAACGTTTGCAAAACATTTTACAAATATCGTTTCATTTGGTCCTCCTAACAACCCTGGGAGGTAGATACTATTATTATCCCATTTTATAAATAAAGAAACTGAAGCAGACAGAGAATAAGTGACTTGTTGAGGGTTACACAGCTAGTAAGTGTCTGAGACCTGATTTGAACTCTGGAGTCTTCCTGAACTCGTATCCATCCTTTTGAGCTATCTAACTACCTCAGCCATCCGTGTGTGTGTGTGTGTGTGTGTGTGTGTGTGTGTGTGTGTGTGTGTGTGTTGTACTTTAAAGAAAAGTGATATGACACAGTAGGTTAGTGGAGATGGGTATTGGTGTTGCTATGCTCACTTTAAGGAAAGTATTAATATCTCTACTGGCCTTTTTTTTTAGAAGTAGACCATATTCTCTGTACTAAAATAGGGGAATATGGAAGTATCTATTTTGCCCCTGGTTACTTAAATTGTATGCGATTCCACTGGAGTAATTACCCTGCTGTTTAGTAATGAGCACAGGTGCCCCCTTGGTACAGGGTTGTTCTCTAGAAATGGGAGAGAATAAAACACTGTAATGAGAAGCATGTTTGACTCAGACATACATCCAGTGCTGTGAAAGGGGAGTTCCACACTATGAGGCCAGCAATTGGCACCTTGTGGATTCACCCATTGTAATTCAATTAAACTTTATTGAATTTCAGTGGAGAAAATCCATAGGGTGCAAAGCTCAGTCTTCTGATACTGTAGAACTTCCCTCCAAAAACACTGGAAGCCAATTAAAACACTTACTGTTTCCAAAATCGCCTTGTAAATGAATAGGCCATCTAGGGATCACTATAATTATGTTCTTTCACATAACATGTAGAAACATCCACACAGAGTGACAGATTTCAGCCATCTCCAAGACAAATTAACACCCTCCAAAAACAAGCCAGTCACCATTTTAAGTTCCTTGAGGATTCCTGAGAAATATTTCCTTTTGGTTCTAGCAGCTATTCTAGAGTAACTTTCAAAGAGTTTCTGGCTTCTTAGAGGAGACAATGCATAAAGATGTGAAAAGATAAATGACAAGACAAGACAAAAATCTGTTTGGTAAATTAAAAAAAGTCACCATTCAATACACGATAATTATGTATTGAGAGAGGGTAGTGTTTTGGAATGGGGAGAATACTGATGGATTTAGGGTTCAGTATGCCTAGGGCCTTGGACAAGAGTTTATAATTAGCACAATAGACAATTAAGGAAACGGTGGAACCAAAGTTGTTAGGGCTGTGTTAAAGCTAAATACCATGTAGTTTATACTAGGCAGGAAATCAAAGGTAACTGGATTTTGATGAAGGGGGCTAAGAAAATCATGACTCTTGATTCAAAGGTACTTTAGGGACTGCATAGTTCAACTCCTTTCTGAAAAATAATTGAGAGGTCAAGAAAATGGAGCTTTTGTAGAGTTGGATGACTGCTTCGAGAGAGAAGGAAGAGATAGGAGGTAAGAAGGCTGTGTGAAATCTCAGAGTTCATCTAATCTAACTCTCTCATTTTATATAGAAATTGGGGTCTAGAGAATTTAAATGAATTTCTCAGCAAGACATAGATATTAAGTAATAAAGTCAAGTTTCAAACAAAAGTACCCTTGCCCCAAATCAAGGACCTGCAATTTTAGTTGCCTTTTGCACCTGGCCTTTAATTGATATTTGTCATTGTTGTTTGTTTATTTGTGCATCAAGATACTTTTGCAGAGAGAAAAATAATATTCTTTTCCCTAGCTTTAAATGTCCATTTCATATTTGCAGATATAATTACTCAGAATCTTGTTTCCTTAGTCCATAATGATTGCCATTATATCTCAAATAATGTTTGAGGATGAGAAATTATGGTTTACTTGAAAACATTTACCTGTGACAAGAAGCAGATCTTTTAAGGTTAACTAATTCTTGCCTCAGATTGGGTTATCATTACCTACTTGGTTCATTGTAACACCAGACAAGTAGCTTGTTGGAAAGCAACAAATAATAAGTAATTTTGTGTTGTTGTTCAGTTGTTTTTCAGTCATGTCTAACTCTTTGTGACCCATTTCGGGTTTTCATGGCAAAGGGTACTTTGTCATTTCCTTCTCCAGCTCAATTTAAAAATGAGGAAACTGAGGCAAACAAGGTTAAGTGACTTGCTGAGGTTCATACAAGTAGTAAGTGTCTGAGATCAGACTTGAAACTCAAAAATTTGTGTCTTCTTGACTCCAGGCCCAGTCCACTATCCATTATGCCACCTAACTGCCCATAATAAGCAATAGAAGTAACTAAATATATGATGGGTAGATGGATAGATAGATATGTACATATTCATATATATATATGCATTTATATACATATATGTACATATGTACATATACAGATATGTGTATATACACATGTTTGTGTATAGATAGATAGGTACATATATATACATATACAAACATATATATTTATTGAAATAAGCCATGGAAGTGTGCTTAGGGACTTCGTTTGAGAGAGTTATGAAAAATGGAAAGCAATGAATAAGTGAGCTGGCAGGCTGGGAGGAAATATGTCAAAACCCACTTTTATGCAGAGAAATCCAATTTGACATATTTTCAGGTCAACTTATACTCTGTGAAATATGGTAAGATATTAACTGCATTTGTTCTCTTTTAAGAAAGAAACTAGCTTCCAACAAAAGCTTTTTAATGGTAGGTCTGCTTACAAAGAAAAAGGGAAACATATTTAGATATAACCAGGGGAAGAGCTTAATTGTTAAGTAGACAGAAATTTTTTTCATAAATGTCTGGAAAATGCAGTATTTTGCTCTCAAATATTTTGGTTTTTTGTTTTTTGGTAGGCAGTGGGGTTTAGTGACTTGTACAGTGTCACACAGCTAATAAGTGTTATGTGTCTGAGGCTGGTTTTGAACTCAGGTCCTCCTGGCTCCAGGGATCATGCTCTATCCACTGCGCCACCTAGCTGCCCCTCTCAAATGTTTTGGTAAAAGAAAGCAGTATAGCTTTTTTGAATAGAGAGACCTAAGCAGACACAAATTTAAATATAAGTGAATAGATAAAAATTTATAGAATAAAAATAAAAGTTAACTGGAAAAAATCTTTGTATCATGATTCCCTGATAAATATCTCATTTCTGAGCTATATAAGGAACTGATTCAAATTGATAAGAATAAGAGCTATTCCCCAACTGAAAAATTGTCAAAGGACATGAATAGATGTCATTAGAAATCTATATGTATTTGAAAATATGCTCCAAAATCACTACTAATCAGAAAAAAGGGAAGCAGAGCAACTCTAATACTTCAAATCTATCAAATTATTAAATTTGACCAAAAAAAAGTGACAAACAGTGGATGGACTATTAAAAAAGGACATTGATGCATTGTTGTAAGAGCTATAAATTAGTCTGTCCATTGGAGAAAGCAATTTAGAAGTGCTTTTCCAAACTTATAAAATATGCTTATCGTTTGAATGAAATGTGCCACTACCTAGCCTATACCCCAAAGAGATGAAAGAAAGAAGCAAAGGTTCTATTTGTACAAAATATTTGTAGAAGCTTTTTTTTTGTAGTGGCAAAGAACTAAGGGGTGCCAAGGAAGTGCCCATAAAATGGGGAGTAGTTGAAGAAATTATAGAATATAAATAGAATAGTATTGTGCTGTAAGAATCTTGTTATGCCATAAGAAATTATAAAACAGATGGTTTCAGAGAGTTGAACTGAAGCAAAATGAAATAAAGGGAAAGAGGAAAATAATTTTTACTGAACAAATTTGTAAAAATGAATGATTTCTAAGGACAACAATTCTGATTAATACGGTTATCAACCATGATTCCAAAGGACCAATGATGAGGAATGCTACTCGTTTCCTGATGCAAAGGCTATATACTAATATGCCAAATGAGACACATTTTTAAGCGTGATTAATATGGCAATGTTTTTTTTTTTACTTTCTTGCAAGATTTTTTTGGGGTGGAGAGAAGAGAGATGGGAGGAAGAAAAATAAATGCACCGTAATTGGAAAACAAAACAACGTTTAACTTTAAAATATTTATTGAATATTGTTGTGGACCAGGCCTGATGTAAGTCAGCCCCCTGGTAGTTAGGTTCTATATTAGAATGACAGGAGATAGTTATGGGTCATTTGAACAGATAACAAATGGAGATTTACTTAATGGTAGAAGAAAAACACCTGTAGTTGATTCAGCTGATAGTAACTTTCCTGACTGAGTTACAAAACATGATTGTCCAGCCAAGCATCCAAGTATCCTTGATACTTCTTATGGCTGCTTTTTACTAAGGTGATGAAGACATGACATTAACAGTCTGAGCCTTTCCTCCCTTGAACCAACCAAATCTCAAGGAATGTATTGCCTTTTAATTAATCATTGCCTTTTAAAGAATCAATTAAAGAATCATTGTATTTAAAAGAAAAAACTAGCCTAACTTGCATGAGGGGAGGGATTAGGATTTTGCTCCTACCATAATACAATCTGTTTCCAGAATATTATACTAGATGTTTAGTTGTTTCCATCATACAGCTGCCAGGGCTGGTTGTGTTGTTCCTCAGCTAAGTGGCTCCCAAAGGCTCCAGAAATTATTTACACACTTTTTACCTTTCTAGCTTTCTCCCATATTCTGCCATCAGTTCAGTGTAAGCTGTTATTCTCTGCCTCCTGAAGACACCCTGTGTCTCTCATCATCATGTGACTTTGCTCATATTTTCTCCAGTGCATGGAACTACCCATCCTCTTTGTAGAGTTCTAAATGACCATTTACAAACCAGTTCGTATGCTAGCTTCTTCGTGTTGCTTTTTTCTGATCCGTGTTAAGAAATGATCTTGCAGCTTAAGGTTCACATAATACTTTCTTTTGCAACTTTTTACATCACTTATATGATATGATGTATTATACTAATCTATATTTATATCATATCTACTGACCAGAGCACCATAAAACTAGTACTGAATTTTATCTAAAGTGTACGTCTTGCCCAGCCAAGTAGCCAGCAGACTATAGGCGCTTAGTAAATTCTTGTTGAATGAATATGCCAAATGATATGAATAAAACCATTTAAAATTCAAATTCACCAAGAGTTCAACAATTTAAACTCATGGCAGGTTGTATGAGTATCATATTTGTAAGTATATCTTTTTATTCATTTTCTTTTTTATCCTGGCCTATAGTTAGTGAGTACTGTCAATTTCAAAAGACCCTAATGATATCCATATCAAACTTTCTCTGTATTCCAGACTGTCTCCTTTTACCCATGCCAGAGGCTCTCCATGAAGCTGTTCCACATAGCTACTATCTCTTTTGCAAGTCTGCACTGCCTGCTTCATGAACTACTCATGTCCAGACATAAGTTTTCCTAGGTGTTTCATTTCCCAGAGCATTCTCCATTGTGGTAGTTTCTCCTGTGTTGGAATTTAGGATGAGTGAAACTGTGATGGAAAGCGATCAGTAAGGGCAGAGGCATCCTCTATTACACAAAAAAGAATAGCAGAAGAGAGATTCAGTAATTCACAGGAGATAATATCCAAGAAGAAAGGCAGCAGTAAAACCTATTATTTCAGCTGTCTATACCTAAATGCAAAATGATATGGTGCTAATAGCAAGGTGAACTAGAGGTCTTAGTGCAAGGAGGAAAATTTAACCCTTAGGTGTCACTGAGAGTTGGGATGGATGTCATGATTAGAATATGTCTGCAGAAGGGAATAGCTAATTCAAAAGGATTTTTTAAGTGGTAGAAAAGCACTGTGAAAAACATATAATTTGGTGACAAAATTGGTTAACTAAAAAAGGAAGAACAGTGTAAAATCTGAGTGAGACTTGGTGAAAGAAGAAATAGAAGTTGCATAGTCATAAGAAGCCACATAGTCAAGAGGAAAAATTATATGAATTCAAAGAACAGAATACAGAGTTGGCATGATAGGAGGGATTTTTACACTCTAGACATTTGATATAATCACACTCTTTCACAATTAAACAGATAAACTCTTCTTTCACCTCAATAGAGAAGCAGTGAGGGGGGATGTTATTCTTTGTATGGCTCTGATCAGGAAAGATTATGGGAATTAGGATACAAATTATATTATTAGAATACAGATTATGGGAAATTTAGTAGGAAGTGACCTGTCTTAGGTTTCATGATAAAAGAGGAGAGTAAAACCGGGTCATGGTTTGGCATATAACCTATATTTTAGCAAAGCAGGTGTTAAAATGTTGAGAGAAGAGATACATAGGATTTTGTGTCTTAAAATTATATAGATGAAGTTGAGTGAAAAAAAAGATTGGATGCTCTTAAGAATGAAAATCAGAAGATACAAAAATAAATGACCCAACTGTGGAAGAATAGGGGGAGAATGAATGGGGAATTCATCAACCAATTCAGATTTTAAAAAGACATGTAGAAGATGGATGCAAGCATAGTCATGGTCCTGTAAAAGTATCAAGAGTATAAGAGCTCAAAAACAGCTGATACTGCTGATGAATGTGGTTTAAGGTCAACAAAAATGGGCCTTAAAAAACAAACTAGGTATGGCACTAGAGGAAGATGAAAAACAATTGATCGTATTTGTCCTTAAGCATCCACACCAATGATAGCAAGAGAAAGAAAATAGGAAGAACTCTTCAACTTGTAATTTGTTTCTGTTTTCTCTACCAAGAAGCATATTTTTTAGATTGAGATGAATAGAATAAAACAAAAACATCTTAAAGGGAAATCATAAAAATAAGTAAGGAGATAGTAAGGGAACATTTAATACCTATATTCAATGAACTTAAGTGACTAGGCCCAAATAAACTTCACCCCAGGGTACTAAAGAAAAAATGTTGCAATCACTTAACAAAATAATTTCAGTTGCAAATTCATAGCTACAAACTTCAGAAATACAAGGTATGTGTAACTCAGAAATATAGTTAGTATTTATAGCAATAATTTACATATACTAGTAGTTTTTAATATCAATATAATATATATTATATTTATATATAAATAAATGTAATATAAATATATACATGCATATAAATACATATATACATATATAAAGAAATATATATAAATATACATGCATATAAATACATGTACAACACACATCTACATATACATACATATGCACATATACATGAAGTTCAGGGCAAGGTATTAGGCTTTGATTTAAATTTCTGGGAAAATTCCAGAGCATATAATTAAGTACATTCTTTGTCAAGATTTAGAATCTTAAACCTTTGCAATATTTGGAGCTATCCACGATGGAGCAGACTGCCTTGAGAGGTAGTGGATTCCCTATCACTAATGATTTTCAAGCAGAGACTGCATGAGTACTTGTCAAGAAATTCTGCAATGAGGACTTTTAGCCGAGATTCCTATCCTCCATGGATATCGGAGGAGATCGAGTTCATGCCAAAGGAGATAAATTGAAATAACTGGGAGAAAATAAGGATGGGATGGATTAGTCTGAAGAAGAGAAGATTGGTGGGGAGGGGGAGACATATGATAGTTGTCAAATATTTGAAGGCTTGTCATGTTTAAGATAGGTAAGCCTTGCTTTGCTTGATTACAAAAGAGGAAGGTAGGAACAAAGGATGGAAATTACAGAGGCAGATTTATGTGCAGAGAAATTTGTAATCCATACTCTCCAAAACTGTGATGGGATGCCTTGTACACTAAAGAGTTTCCATCTTCTTCAGTTTTTAAGGTAAATGTTGTATGGCTACTTAGAAGAATATTGCATTCAAGTATAATGTGTGTTGTGTGTGTGTGTGTGTGTGTGTGTGTGTGTGTGTGTGTATGTGTGTGGTGTCTAGATTCTAGAGGAGGACTAGCTTTTCAATCATTGGAGTGGTGTGAATACAGGCATGAAAGAAGAAATGATTGGACATGTAAGGAAAATGTGCATTTGGGCCCTAATGAAGAATAGTGAGCTATATGATTGGTATTTCTTATGTTTTATGACATTTTGAGACTAGTAAATTTAGAAATTTACAACACATCTCTAAAATGTAATAACATTCAGTGTTTCTTTCCAAGGAATGAACTTGGCTTCACAGTGAGTTCCATTATTTTCGTAATTAAGCAATATTGCTCAACCCATTTGTTGGCATGAGCTTGAAATAATACAGATGTTCAAAGAACTACATGTGAAGTACCCTCAAGAGCTTATTCTAGTACATCTCCCTGACGGCAAGGACTGTATTAAAGATTGCCATATCCCTAATGTTTTCAAAAAATGAACTCCCCTTGGTCCTAGGCAGCTAGATGGTACAGTAGATAGAGTCAGAAAAATCTGTGTTCTAATCTAGCATCAGATATTTATTAACTGTGGATAGGAGGAACTTCATTCTTGTCTCAGTTTCTTCATCTTTAAATCTGGAATAAAAATAGCTCCCACCTCTTAGATTATTGTGAGATAAAAATGAGATAACACTGGTAAAGGATTTTGCAAAGCTTAAAGCACTATATAAATGCTATTATTGTTGTTCTTCTTTTCTTCCCCTTCCCTTTCTCCTTCCCCTTACTCCTCCTCTTCCTCTTCCTCTTCTTCCTTCTTTTCCTCCTCCTCATTCTCCTCTTTCTTTTCCTTCTCCTCCTCCTTCTTCTCCTTCTGTCATTTTCAGTCATGTCTGACTCTTTTTAGGGTTTTCTTGGCAAAGATACTGGAATGGTTTCCCATTTCTTTCTCTAGCTCATTTTACAGATGAGGAAACTGAAGCAAACAGGATTAAGTGACTTACCCAGAGTCACATAGCTACTAAGTATGGAAGATGACTCTCCCTAATTCCAGGACCAGCATTCTATCCAAGGCACCACCTAGCTGCCTATTGTTGTTATTAGTGTCCAACAAATTAATAACTAGGTAATTCTTCAGAAGAAGTCTCTTCCTATCATTCAAGTTAGTAGAAATGTTTATTTTCTACAATAGGAATCATTAAAAACATTTTCTTACCATTTTCTCTTCCCAATATAATATATATAAATATATATATATATGTATATATATATATATATATATATATATATATATATATATATATATATGGATATATAGGGTACATTATGCATGTTTACATATATTTTTATATACATATGCATACATACACACACACATATATATGCATATATACACATATGAATATGTTTTCATGTATATGATGTCCTTTTCAAGATGTATCTATATCTTACTTTTTTATAAACAGATTTATAGATTATTTTTTATTATTTCACAAAAGCCATACTCTAGTGCCTCATCTTTTCCTGGAGTTAACCCTGACTTCTTGTAGGCTAAGTACAAGCTTGGGCAGGTTCTAGCAAATTATAAAGGCTGCGTGTATAGATTCATTGTGACTGTATTGCTGTCATTTGAGGAGGGACCTAGGTAAACTAGAAAGCACCATAACGATGTCAGCCAAAGAGGTGACGAAATTTCAGAATAAGGTAACTGTCAAATACCTTATTCTAAGACAGAGAGCTATATGGACTAGATTGGTAGAGAGAGAGCACTCAAACTGACAAAAATCTATATCCTTTAAGGCATTCAAGTGTTCCTTATTATCATTATTTAAAGGGAAATAACTGTTTAGTTCCTGTCTCTTTTGTCCCTTGTGACAGGGAGAATGTTTTAAGCAGACTCCTCATTTCTCTCCTTTCTGGAGTGTGTGGGAAGAAATTCTTAAACATCTATGTGGTCAATAATTTAAGCATCTGGAAGAAATTTACTCCATGTGTCCAACTTCACAATTAACCCTCTGCTGCATCTTATTTGTGTATCTCACAATTCAAAAGAAATGAAAAATACAAGGTAAAAATGTATCTGCAATCAGAAGTCATTCTTAAAACAATCTCTTTGAATGTCATTTGTGTGACTGTCTATACAAATGAAAACCCAGCTTCTTGTTCAAACTGCCATGTAAATTATGCATGCAATTACGCAGACTGCTTGTCAATCAC
The DNA here is from genome assembly GCF_003287225.1 of Phascolarctos cinereus. Taxonomy (NCBI): domain Eukaryota; kingdom Metazoa; phylum Chordata; class Mammalia; order Diprotodontia; family Phascolarctidae; genus Phascolarctos; species Phascolarctos cinereus. The sequence goes on along the minus strand of NW_027555514.1, from coordinate 147,821,738 downwards.
TGTGCTTTTATTTAAAAGGAGTTGCAGTAGTTATGGGACTTAAAGAAGGTGAGAAATGAGAGACAGAGTATTGTCAGGTCATTGTTGTCTTCTTTCTGATCAGTTTTCTTCAGCAGTACTTCATTGTGACAAATACTGGTGTCCTCGCTTGCTGGCTTGCTGAATTCAGACAGAAGAATCTTCCCTTGATGCAAATCCCACCTAAATCATAGAAGGACTTACAGTATTGGAACCAAAAGAACCACCCAGTGTGTAGAAGAAAATGAAGAGTCAAGATTTGGAGCGAGGAGCTATTTTAGAAAGAGCTTATTGAAAATTGGTATAGTCTAACACAGTTATATTTGGAGACTAAAAGAGCCTCCAAATTAACAGTCTGAGTGACTGAAAGAAAAGGAAATAGAGGCTTGGTTAGAGTATGATTACAAGGCACAGCATTCATAGTTATTTTTACTGACTTTAAAAGAAATCTCTTTCTTCTTCTCCTCTTCTCCTTCTTCTTCTCTTCTTCCTCCTCCTCCCTCCCTCTTCTCTCTTTCCCTTCTGTGATAGAATAAGGGAGCCTGTGGCTACAGGTATCCATCTCTACAATTGCCTTTAAAAATCAATATAGCTATCCATCAATATTGATGGAATTTTGACTGTAACATTCTATGCATCTTTGTTTCCCAGTTCTATCTGAGGGAAGTTCCATGGCCTTAGGATCACAGTTTTAAGATTGAACGGGCTTCTAATCTATACCTTAATCTTCTGGAGGAAGAGACTGAGGCCTGAGGAGTTTTGGTGACTTGGCCAAAGTCATATAGGTAATAGGCATCAGAGGAAGAATTTCAACCCAAGTCCTTTGATTCCAGAGTCAATGTACTTTGAACTCTACCATGTTAAAACAAAACCCTCCAAAATTAGCTAATCTAATCTCTTCTTTTTTTTTATAGATGAGTATTTTGATTGATTTTCATGAGATCACATGGTTAGCTAGTGGCAGAACTGGAAATAGAAAGTATATTCTCTTATCCTTTCCACAACAGTTCATGGCTTTTTTTCTGTAGTCAGGTATATAACTTCATATAAATATAAATATAACTTTATATAAATTGGGCTGGATATTTTATTGTCATCTGTTAGTCAATTTAATTTTCTTTCAAATTTCGGATCAGCATGGTATGATAGATATCTGGTCTTGGAGTGAGAAGACCAAGGCTCAAATTTGGACTCTGTGTGTTCTTAGGAAAGATTCCTTGGCCTCTTTGAACATTAGATTCCATTGGGAAAATATATACACTATGTATGTTACAAATATATTGTTAGGATCAAACGAGATAAGAGATGTAAACTGCATTGCACCATATAAATGTGAGATATTATAATGGAATATTACTGTGAGGTAAGAAAGAACAAACATGATAAATACAGAGCTGTGGGGAAAGGTTCCCACGACCTGATACAGAGTGAAATAAGCAGAGCCAAGCAAACAATATACACCAATGACTACAACACCAAAAAAAAAAGTCACAAAATAATCAACAGCAAGTGTTGCAAGATTATCAAGGAAAAACATGGCCTCAGAGAAGAGATATAAGAAGACTCTTTGAGTTTCCCTTGCATTTTCCTGAGGCATATTCCCAGCTTCTCTGACTTCCTCCTTCCCACGTCACCTGATTGGCCCCACGTTCCCTGATGTAGATGTGGTGCCTCTCAGATTTAGTGGGTGCTTGAGATCACAAGAGTCACCATTCCCTGATGCACTAACCATATGCCTTTTCAGTTTGATGACACATGGGCCTTTACAGAGAAGCTGAATCCCATTGTCTTCTTGCTATATATCCTTACTGTGTTTGGGCAAAGTAAACATCATTTGTTCAGTGACTCTAAGAGCACCTTATTTTGTCCCAATGTTGAACTTAAACTAAAGGGGAATAGGAATTAGAGGCACACTTTCCTAGCCCACTTCCTTGCAGTGGTGGGAGGTCCACAGACAAAATACATTGCATATATATCTGAGACTTTTCTTGATATGTTGAATGGTTTTGCTGATTTGTTCTTTTTTTTTGTCCTTTAAATTATTGTTTGTTCTTTGAAATGGTTCTCTGGAAAGGATAGAGGGAGATACACTTGGAGAATTTTTGGTGATTTAAAAACAAAAGCTATCAATAAAATTACTTTTTTTAAATAAATATGTTATTGAGATTTTGATAAATTTGACAGAAATTCCTAGAAAAAGAGATTATACCATAGAAATTTAGATGATATGATCAAGCAATGCACAGTAGTATAGACTGATAAACCTGAAGACCAAAATCCGATATTGGAATTCATCAGATATTAATTACAATATAGTATGATAATCAGCAATTTTAAACTTCAAGTCCAAAATTTAAATTTGACAGGTTTGGGGTAACATACACTTTAAAGATATACTAATAGTCAAAAATTGATTGAAGACTTATTAGGTATTGACAAATGGTACTGAGATAACATAATATCTAACTCCAAGTCCAGCTAAACACCTGGAGTGGAAAGGATAGAAGTGCCTATCCTCCACCAAGATTGGCACCTGCATGGTACAGTTTCAAGGGCATCTTGCCCACTGTTGCTATACTTAGGAGGTGTTTAATAAGTATTTGTTGAATGAATTAACAAATAGCAACAGAGAACAAGGACTTACTTGGCCATGCAAAATCAGAAAGATGGCTGATTTTCTTAAAAGGAGAGATGGGAGTAAGCCTTTATATAATACCTACCACATGCCAGATGGTGTACTAAGCACTTTACAAATCCTGCAGTGTAGGTATTATCATTATCCCCATTTCACAGCTGAGGAAAATGAGATAAAAAGAGGGTAAGTGATTTTCCTATGGTCACACAGCTAATAGATGTTGAAGCCAAATGTGAACTCAGTTCCTCCTGACTCGAGCTACCAGTATACTACCTAGCTGCCTCTAAAGTTGTTTTGTTGTCCATGAGACAGAGTTATAAACAATGACCAGGTTCAACAAACATTGTTTGTTTTCCAATCCCCTTGCCCTCAAATTCCTTCCTGTGAAGTCTGAATTCTGTGTCTGTCATGTACTTCCACTTTTTTTTGTATCATGTTTTTATTCATCTCATATTTACTCTCTTAAAATGTAAGCTTCATAGAGGCAGAGACTTCAATTTTTTTCATGTTTAGATCCACTTTTCCCACTCCTCACATACACACAGTGGGTACTCAGTAAATGTTGAATTGAATATATACCCAAAGGAGTAATTGTATATTCATTATTTCACTCACATGTCCTTAATTAAGTTCAAAGATGTATTTTTAGGATAGGGTATGAGAAAAGGATTTAGCCTTATATCATCAATGTAAAGGCATGCTAGTGTGGAAATTCCCTCTGGTAATGCAGCTCAGCAACTGTTCTGCAATGTTCAGTGTTAGACATTTTCCCAGGGTATAATATAATGAAGTAACTTAACCAGGCTAGGGTCATACAACCAGTATATGTCAGAGACGGAATTCAAACCCAGCTCTATAGCACATGTAATTAAAAAGATAAATTTAGAATTTCCTTAAAAAAACCTACTCAGGTCCTCAAAATCTGGTATGTATAATTATAATTGAGAATATTTTACTCTAATAATATTATTTATACAGTTTTGATATATGAAAATTTCACTTACATAATGTTATATATGTGATACAAATATCATATAACCATAATATTGTGTTCCTTTTGAACTTCCATTTACTTAGCTAGAAAAACACACAGGGCACCCTTGCAGAATTTTTATTCCCCTAAAAACACAATACATGCATGTAAGACATTTTTTTAAAGAGGCAGAAAGTCGTAGCCATTTATGTGTAGAGTAGAGACTGCATGTTGCTTTTTAGAATCATTTCCTTACTTGTTGCTAAAACCAAAGTGCTAGCCTTTCAAAAATTGTATAATTTAGACTTGCTCCCTCTGCCAGGAAGCCATCATGTTCATCTCTGGAGGCCACACTCTACAGATGTAATAATAATGTAATATATGTAATTCATGTTAGCTAAATACTAGTTGGGCAGCTTCTTAATTTGATCAGTTTCACAGTGGTTCCATAAACTAGAATCCTTAAAAACTACAAAAATATATTTAATTAAAACAAACCAACTTGAAGAAGTTGATGAATTTCTCCCTCTCCCCAAAGGCTATAAATGAGAAGGGATGATCTAATATGGTATGGATAGAAATTGTATTTTTTGGTCATATTCACAGTTGAGTTCTCCAGTCAAGATTGCATGGTCTCAATGCCTTCTCATCTGATGTTCCTTCTTCACTTTTTTTTGAACTGTCATTTCATTGGTTTAGCAATTCCTTCTACTAATGCAGACCAATAGTTTCTCTGTAACTTAAGGCAGCTAGGTGGCATAGTGCACAGAGTGCCTGAATTGAAATTAGAAAGACCCGAGTTCAAATTCCAGCCTGAGATGCTTAGTGATTGTGGGAAAGTCACTTAATCTGTCTGACTCAGTTTCCTCATCTGTAAAATGGGGATGATAATAGCACTTCCCTTCTAGAGTTGTTGAAAGGATCAAATGAAGCATTATTTATAAAGTGTTTTGCAAACCTTAAACTCTGTATAAATGTTATCATCATCACCATCATCACATCATCATCATCATCATCATCATCATCATCATCATCATTATATTAATGACAGAGATTTGCCTGCAGGCACTAAAGAATCAAACAACCAGGATGTATCAGAGTCAGGGCTTGAACCCAGGCTTTCCTGATTCCAAGACCAGCTCTCAATCCGATACATCGTACTGCTTCCTCTCTTGTCCAGATTGTTCTCTAAGTAATTCATATAGAATTCACCCAATGTATCCCATGCCTTCATCTCATCCTCAACTTTAAATAATAACAGCACCTGCTTTCTAGGATTATTGTGAGGATCAAATGAGAAAATATTTGTAAAGTACTTAGCAAAATGCCTAGCACATAGTAGGTGTTTAATAAATACTTGTTCTCTTCCCCTCCACAACCTCCTCTTCCTCTTCTTTACTTCTTTTAAAATTTCATGAATCTCAGTGCATGAGCACTGAGGCTCCCCACCTGTAATCCTTCACTCTCACAACATGACAATAGAAGTCCAATCTTTTGACCCCAGCATTTTGCTAGTGATGCTATATGGCTGCAGGTCACAAAAATATCACATTTTCGGTGACCCAAATAGTAATGGAAATGTGAATGGTGAGAATAAATGGGCTATACTGTATTGCCAAGAGTGACTTGTACCTGAGAAGTGACAATGAGATGCTATCAGGGACAAGGAAAAACTGGTAGGAGTAATATTGCTCACATTATAGGAGTGAGTAATTATGTGTTCTTCCATATGTATCTTAATATTGTGCATGCTATTGGATGAAGGGGGCATAGAGCTGTCTAGCACTCTGATGTTAATTTGTATTTAACTTCTTTATTTATCCATGACCCCTAAATCTTTTTTCAGACATGTTACTGATCAGTCATGTCCCCCTTTTTTTTACTTCTGTAACATGTTTTTGTTATTGTTGTTTTGTTTTTTATAGTCAATTCACCACATGGCTGTTGGGGGCAGGCCACTCTGAATCAAGCGCTTTCATTTCTGTGGCACAAATAGGAACTTAGGATATCATTGTTGGAAAGGACCTTATGGATCATCTGATTCAATCCCATCATTTTACTGAGGAAAGAACTGAGGCTCAGAAAAGTTGACTTGCCCATGGTCAACACATCTAGTACTATGAGTGGCATGCAGAGCTGAACTGAGGTCTTCTAATTTGTATTGCATGGCTCTTTCTACTAACACAAAAATCCAGAAATTTCCTCTTTAATCAAGTAGCCTGTGTAGTCTTGAATGAATTTTGGGCACACTTCTGGGTTTATATTGCTTCGGTGATGTGGCTGTTCTGGGCCACAGAGATACCATCAGAGGTTCATAGAAGGGATGATATTCTACTAAGGCCATTAAGCAGCAAACATGGAGATTCAAAGAGAGACAGATAAGAAGAAAGGAAAGAAAGAAAGAAAGAAAGAAAGAAAGAAAGAAAGAAAGAAAGAAAGAAAGAAAGAAAGAAAGAAAGGAAGGAAGAGAAGAAGGAAGGAAGGAAGGAAAGGAAGGAAGGAAGGAAAGGAAGGAAGGAAGGAAGGAAGGAAGGAGGAAGGAAGGAAGGAAGAAAGAAAGAAAGAAAGAAAGAAAGAAAGAAAGAAAGAAAGAAAGAAGAAAGAAAGAAAGAAAGAAAGAAAGAAAGAGAAGAAAGAGAAGAAAGAAAATCTGTGTCATCAAGGAACTGACATTCTATTAGGGGAAACAAAATGTCCACATTTTTTTTTTACATTAGATAGTATTTTATTTTTTCCATTTACATGTAAATACAAATTTTCACATTTGTTTTTGTATAAAATTTTGAGCTCCAAATTTTCTTCCTCCCCTCCCCACTGCCCTAAGGTAGTAAACAATTTGATATAGGTTATATACCACGTGTAATTTAAATATAAAACATAAACAAAGTGATCTGGGGGCAGAAGAGACACTAGTAGTTGGCGGTCAGGGATCTAGGAAAACCTCACGTAGTAGATAGCACTGAGCTAAACTTTGAAGGAAGCTAGGGATTCTTACAAGAAGAGATGAGGAGGGAGTGCATTATAAACATGGGGACAGTCTGTGCAAAGACACCAATAAGAGAAATGGAAGTTCTTGTGTGAGGAGCAGCAAGCAAGTCGATTTGCCTGGGACGGTGAGTCCCACGGGGGAGTGATGTACAGTGAGTCTGAAAAGGTAAATTGAAGTCAGACTGTGAAAGGATTTACATGTCAAATATAAGAATTTGCATTTTATCCTATAGCATGTGAAGGGAAAGTCAATATACGAAATAAAAGAATAGCATAGAGAAGATTAGGGAGGAAATGCTGGGCCAATGGGAACCTTTAGTAACTAAATGGTAAAGGTAGATAAAAGGTAGAAGAAATGTGCCTGATTTTGGTGAGAAGAATGTGAAGTAAAAAAAAAAAAACAGTTTGATTGCCACCACCCCAAAATTACTCACCCTCATTATTCTTCCTAAAACCACCTACTCTGCATTATTATTCTTTGGTGGGAAGAATTTTGTAGCTTTTTAAAAAAACAGTTTTATCTCTTTATACCTATCTTTGGCAGCACTGACAGAAGATAAAATTGCAGCCCGTTTGTCTATGAATTTGTTATTTTTAAAAAGCTCAAAGGAAGCAACCTATCCATGCATGGCCAGGCTTCAGATATCCAAAGCAAGTAATGGCTGTCAATGGGTTTTTTGTTTGTTTGTTTTATTTTTGTTTGGTTTTTTTAGAAAAGAGACAGAGGTAAATTACAATTTAATAAAATGCTAAGTTCTAGCTATAAAGTGAAGTTTCTCCTGGAGGAGGTAAGAGGATGTTTGTATAATAAAATTTGGGGTAGGTGTATTGCAATTCTAGGACAGTCCTTTCTTCTTCCTTCGCTGAGCTACTTGTAACAGAAAGCTATCATGATGAGAATTCTAAAATACCTTTAAAATGGTTATTTTCAGATGCCTATTAAGACATATGCCAGTTAGTGTGTAATGTTAGTTATCATTATGGTAGTGTTACTGCACAATGGATAGAGAACTGGCCTTAAACCCAGGAGGGTATGTCTCTGACACCTATTTTCTGTGTGACTCTGGGCAAGTCACTTAACCTATCACTTCTCCAAGTAGTTCTAAGTTGCAGAGAGAGTGCTAATTGATTTGCATTGAAAAGTAATTTCCTATCTACTTTGAGGAATTCTCAATGACATTGAAATCATAGATCCAGACCAGATTTTTCTCCATTTATGGAATTGGAATTATCCTTTTTCTTACCCTTCAGGCCACTATCCCTGTGAAGTATGCTTGAGGTAATAGGAATAATTTATATTCAAAAACTTAGATAACAATGTTAATCCTCATAGAGTACCTCAAATGAGAGTATTGGAATAGGTCAACTCTAATATATTTTTCATCTCTAAATTATCTGATCAGATAACATTAAAGTGGGGGAAATGACAGAGTTTAGGTGACAGATTTACCCTTTTGGGGTCTTTGGGGTCTGGGAGGGGAAGAATTACACATGTAATTTTACAACATTTTAGTGGCTTGGGACGTCCACTTCTAACTACCTCAACCATTGCACCACCTTACCCATTCCAATTCTGTGTTGGTTTAGTGAAGGGGGGAGTTGATTTTACCTGAACAGAGGGAAAAATGATTCAGGGGAGATTTTTTAAAGTTAATAAGTAGTAGCGTTGGGATAAGAATACAAGACTGATGCTCTTCATGTTACTTTTCTCCCTCTTATTTTTGATTTTATGTTAATCTGAAATATACAGAGAAATACTAGACATCAAAAGACATGAAGAACCAGAATAAATGTTGGGACTCTGAGATGCTAATAAGACAAAAATAATTTTCTCTGTAGGTTAAAAACACAGTTTTACTTTTGTGATTGTGAAGTGCTGTAGCATTGATTATTATCATGAAAAAGTTTAATTACATTCCAGGACACCATACTGGCTCCTCTTAATTGCTGAAAGCCGAAAAATGAAAGCCAATAAAAGAGATACCTAAATTTTCATTGAGGTCGATTTTTTTTTCTCTCTGCTTTGTATCGTAAATATCTCTCTGTGTATGCGTATTTAAATTCACTCACTCCATCCATCTCCCTGGCTTTGAAGAGAAGGATCACCTGACTGCCACCTAGACCTGTACCTCCCCATCCCCCTCAACCCCACCTAACAGAGAAAATTCCCAAAGTAAGAGATCAGGATGAATATAGCTTAGATGCTCGTGCTGAGAAATGTAAATGACCCTGACTGAACAGGAACTGAGTTAGGTTGCTAGTGGGGGTGGGGAAAGAGAAACGGAGAGAAAGAGAGAGACAGGGGGAGTGCTGCTTGCTTCATCTTTGAGAGGAGTGAAAACAAAAGACCTCAGCTGCAGTTTTGTGTTGCTGTGTCTGGCTTAAACAGAAAATTCAAGATATCCGTGCTGAAAAATCAAAGCCCAGATGAGACTACTTCTATCGGGAAATTGATTATTGCTCTTATTTTTGATCTGAGAATGGGTTGGATCAGTACAGGTGGTTTGAGAAGACATACTGGCTGAGGACCATGGAAAGGTGGGATAAGACTAGGAGCTTTTCTTCTTTCTTTGAACGGAACCTTGGGGTAAGAACCTTGCAACCTGATGGGTGGTCAGTTTCAGCATGTGTGTGTATGCCTATTTTCAGTTGCTAGCCTCAAACCCCATCCTTCTACCCAACCCCAGAGTAAGGCAGTGTCATATTCCACCAGATGTGAACCCAAACTTGATGCAAGAGTCTCACTTCATTTGTCAAACGCCTGTGGTTGCTTGCAGTGCTTTTGTTTAATACAGTTGGTGGGGGGAAAAATTAAAAAAAAAACATCCTGCTATCTCCTTCTGAGGCAGAATGGGTGTTTTAGTCAGCGGTTGTCAGGTGGCCGTTACAAGAGAGTTAACATTTTGCTCAGGGAGGCTGCTAATGGACGGTTAGGTTATTGTATTGTGGTTGTAAACAGCAAATAGATGCTGAGTTGGCATTTTTTGTAACGCTAGATGCATTCAGTGAGGAGAAGTTCATAGGCATTTTGCATTATCTTGGATTTTAGCGTCATTCAGCTCAAATAAAACAAGTTTGAAATAGCACTCCTTAAGCAAAGCCAAATGTCAGGTATTCTTCTAAGTGTAAGCTTCTACCTCCCACTGGATATAAAGCCTGACAATTAGTCTTACTGGCACATGGGTGTAAGAGAAAGAATCTCATGTGCATGTTAAAATTAAAATAAGCTGAAGGCATTTTTCTTTTAATGACTAGGTGCAGATGCCTATAAAATAAATCTAGCTAATTCTTCTTTCTTCTGGCTATACAGACACACTGTCTTTTGTTCCTGTAAGTGTATTTTCCTGTGTTTTTACACAAAAGGCATTGCCTGTGTCTTCAGCGGTAGTAGGAGCCTGATGTACCAATTTCCCATTGTGTGCTGGTCAGGGTCCTGTGCTGTTCTCAAGTAAACTGCCTTGAGATATTAGTAAAGACGCCTGAAGAAGGAGGTGGCAAGTGGTGAGGGGTACATTTTTTTTTTTACTCATAGCTCGGAAATGTTGAATTCACATGATGTTGAAAGAGGAAATGGGAGAAGGCATTTAGTTTTGAATGGGATGTGGATTCATGCCTCACAAACCACAGGGACCTTGGTGGAGAGATTCTCCCAGATGAATAAATCCAATATGTAAGGGGCTCTTTAAGAAAATTTTTCTGGGAGGGGTGACTGCCTGGGTCCTTTTTGGACAAATGAAGATGTGATCTGGCAGTGCACTAGCAGCTGTGTGCTGACATTTTCTTGTGAACCTAGTGAAAAATGGCTCCATATCTCTCCTCCCGTCCTGAGAAGATGGTCTCTGAGAAGCCATGCCTTTCTCCAGTATTGTTATTTGTTCTAATCACTGTGCTTTCTGACAGTGACTGACTGACTCATGGTTCATTTCAGTTCACCTGCTTTTTAAATCTCTGCCTCAGTGGGTAGGGGGTGGTGACAATTTTTTTCCTCGAGTCCGAACTACCAACAGAATTACCAGCAGAAAATACTTCTCTTGCAACCTCAAACTTGAAATATTTTAGAGGGTAAATGCCATTTATTCTGTCACAATGTACGTGATTTTTTTTAAAGGGAAGATTTGTTAGCTAATTCTTTCAAGAGAGGAATAATAGTTGTGTAACGTTTGACACTTATGCTCTTAAAGAAAGTAAAAACTGACAGGTAAAGAAAGGCATACACACTCTTGTTATAGAATTCATTTCTTAAAGGACAAAGCATCTCTTACTGTTATTATTATTGTTTGAACTGTGTCCTGTGGCAAAAGGGGAGCTGATAAGATCTCATGTTGGACTACTGAAAGAAAATTGTCCTCCTGTCCTTACACTGCACATGTTCTTATTAAGGAGATCCCTGTACTAAACAGGGAGGGAAAGTGCTACGGAAGCTACAGCAGCAGCCTCGCCATGCTTCCTTATTTAAGCTCTGGTCTGTGAAGCTTCTGGCCAGCAGAGGCAGGATGTACTTGGCAAAACACTGTGTGTGTTTGGGGGACTGGGAAGAGCATGTGTCATTTGGGGGGATTGTGTGTGTGTGCGTAAAATTGGTTGTGCTGCTCTGTCAACCACCCTTCTGACTTGGTTAGATGACATGCCTCAAGAGGAAAAGGTGCCTTTGTATTTCCAGCAAAGGTAAGGTGCCACAGCACTGTCCAGTGAGATGGGGAAGCGCTGGTAGAGAGGGATGATAACTGATAAATAATGTGTACATTGTACAGGGACAAAAATAAGGGAGCTTCATAGTTCTGTACTCAAGGGAAATAAAAAAGCCCCGGGTGCTTCCTGCAAAATTGTGTTGCTGTCATTTCTCGGGATAACAGCAAGTAAGACAGCTTAGGCAATGATTCCAAAAGACCTTCATTATAGAAAGTCACATAAATGTTTTAGAAATGGTATCATGTGCATCTCTAAAGGCTTCTGTCTTTAAGGGTCATATCGTGAAACAGTACTGTGTAGGATGGTTGTAAAACCATATATTTTACTTGGAATCTATTTAGAATAATTCTGTTATAGCTAAAAGCTTGCAGATGCAATAACAATCCCACTTCTTTGGGAGAAAAACAGAAATGGAACTTTAACACTGCACGTAGATCTGATTACTGCTTTTATAAATGTAGGCAGTTTGACTGTGGTAAATGGTGTGCTTTGTGGAAATTGACGCAATTATGGTGGAGCAAGGAAAAATGAACAGACAATACAACTGAAAAGTCATCTCAGAATTCACCAGAGGGCCAGTAGTGTCAATCTAAAATGTTAGGGATAATTGTAAGTGAAGTAGAGTTAGCTAAGGAAGTCTCAGGTGTTTAGAATGGGTTGACTATGCTTATAAACCAAGGGAAAACTAGTTGTGGTTTTAGAAGATGTGTATAGGGCGATTTTCATCCATCCATAGGTTTTTATACATATATATATATATATATATATGTATATATATATATATACATATATATATATACACACACATATATATATACACATATATATGTGTGTGTGCATGCAAGTGCACACGCATGGGTGTGTATACACACATGCACACACATATACATATATGTATGTATGTGTATATATATATATACGTGTGTGTATGTGTGTGTGTGTGTGTGTGTGTAGAGAGAACATCTGATAGATTAAAAGGCTTTAATTAAGCTTGAATAGCTTGAAACTACACTGACACTTTTGGGACACCTTGCATCTACCTATAATTAAATCAGGTAGCTACAAGGCTAAGGGGAAAGGCTTGAATCTTAGGAACTACTCGCTTACAGAAATTCTGTTTTAAAAGGCAATAGAGCAACAGTAGTACAGTAAAGTTTCCCAGAGCAGCAAGTACCAAGAGAGAACTGAGCCAACTCAGGCAGAATAAGCAGGTGAAAATGCTATAAAGTAGCATATGTTCTGCCTCAATAGCCCCTGGTGTTCCTAAAGATTTATTTATTAGCAGCAAAATGAGGGGGAGGGGAGGGAATCTCATGTGCTCAAAGAATTTTCAACTTTTTTGTGGGTTTTAAGAATATAGCCAAATATAAATATGATGAAATTAGTATCCTTAAGGTGGGATAAAGGAAGAAATAGGGAAAGAGTGACAAACATTTTCATAGCATCACAAATTTAAAACTTGAATAACCTTAGATGCCATCAAGTATAAAACCCCTCATTTTACAGATAAAGTAACTGAGCCTCAGAGAAATTAAGTGATATAGGTTAAGAGCAATATTTTAGGCAGTAATGTTTTGGTTTCTGCCTTTGGGGTTCAATGTAGAGGTATTTGATTTTCATTTTCTTTATCACCTTTAGTATTCAACAGCCAAGAATTTTATTTTTAATTTTGAAAAGCTTTTTTAACTGCAACATATAAAAAAACTAATTTGATTGTGAGTTTAAAGTACTTTAAATGCATGAATAATTTCATGTGTGTTTTGGGGAAAATCTCATCCCTGTTCTTGTTCCTTTACTCTGATAACACAGAGAAGTCCACAACTATATCTATTTCTCACTCTGCTCATTCTGAAGACAGTATATGATATGGGTAGAGATTTGAAAAAAAAATTAAATGGCAATAGAACACAGTTAAAGAATGATATCATGTGATTTTACTTAAGGTAGTTGCAATCTTCAAAATTTATGTCTAGGATTTTTAAAATACTACACTCACTCAATTATTTCATAAAGTAGTACCAGTGAGTAGAGCCCGTCAAACAATGCAGACCAGTACTTGTTCTGCAATTTAGAAAGATTTTTTAAAGAGCTGTTTGTGGTACCAAGAGGTTAAGTGATTTGCCCAAGGTCACACAGCCAGTATGTGTCAAATGCAGTAATTAAACCCTGATATTCCTGCCTGTGAGGCCTGTTCTCTAGCCATTTTTCAGTGTAGCCCTTCTCCCCTTCAAATAACAGCTTATCATTGATTATCATCAATTCGGATATATCTGTAACAGATATTGCTAACCTACTTGTAGCAAGCTACACATATAAAAAAGAAGATGTAATTCAGGCTTGTGAAAGTCACCTGAATTCTATGGACCTCGGTTTCTCCGTATATAAAAGAAGAGTGCTCCAGTGGATGTCCTCTGAGGTTCCTTTCAGTTCTAAATATATGATTTTATGTTCTTCTAACATATTTGCTTACTTGTCCTATACCTCTATTTCAACATCATGAAGAAGCTATTCTTTTACATAAACATTGTTTAAAAGATAGACTACTGTTATCTTCACAGGAAAAGTTCATTGAACTGCCAAGTGACAAAGAGAGAAATCTTTAAATTAAAAAAATATATATATTAAATTGAAAACTCACAACCAGAGCCTCTGCTAATGCTAGTCTGAAAATGACACTAAATTAGTGATGCAAGTCAAACTTTTAAGTGTGTTGTAGTAAGAAACTAAAGATAACCAGGATGTTTGTCCATCTGCCATGACATACTAATTTCTTTCTGCCACACAATGTATTGGATTCCCAACACTTTGTTTGGTCAGATTATTTAACATTGATTTTAATAAGTGCCTTTGTAGACTAGGAAAATTCTTATGTTGGCCAGGGTACTAGGCTCATATTCCAGAAGTGACAAGTTTTCTTATTTGCTCCTCCTCCCTAGGCAAATAAGTATAAGTTTGTTCCAGTAAACATGAGCAAGTTTAGGCTCTGAGATGAACCAATCCTGAGGGATGTCCAGATGTCCAGGAATTCTACCGTTCTGCTTTGGAAGTCATTTAAAATGACATTGAAGTGAGAGGTTGAAAAAGTGATTCTCTCATTCCATTAAAAATAAATACAACCCACAGAAAGAGTACAAAAGGGCAGGGGGGTAGCAGCCCCTTTCCCAAATGGGAGAGTTGTATTCAAAGTGAGATAATATATTGTGTCTCTCCTAACCTATAAATCCTTCCTTTCCTTCTTCCTGCCAATGTCCTGCTTTCCCTATCTTAGCTCCAGTCTATCTTAGAAAAATCGTTATGACCTCCAATAGATAGGAAACAAATCTAGAAGTGGTAGGATTTGAATTGGTACTTGAAATATGGATAGAATTTGAATTATCAGAGGGGAGATAAGCCATTTGTGTTGATAAGAAAAATGTGTGTTTGTACATGTGTGTATGTGCGTGTGTGTGCGTGCTTGTGTGTGCTTGCATCTGCTTGTGTGTCTATGTATATCTGGGAATATCCAAATTCTACTGTCTTGTTTTAAGATAATACCTTTTAGTAAGTGTATATGAGACTCTCACTCAAATAACCTTGAAATACTGGAAGTTAGGACATTTAGCAATTATATTCCCAGACATTTGGAATTTACTTCCTATTACCATCTGAAGTGTCTTGTCTATCTCAGCATGTAAAACTGACATCAGAGACTTTTTTTTTGTGAGAAGGGCCTTTTAGGATTTTTTTTTACAATATTGATCATTTTAATTGAGATTTATTGAAAGTGCTCAGTATAGCTCTCTTGTGGTTAATGTTCTATGAACACATCATCATCTTAGTGAAATACAGAAGGGTTTCCACTTCATTGCAGGCAGCATAACACCTTACATAAACCTTAAATTCACATGACAGCATGAAGAGGAAACAAGTGTTTCCTTATTTCCTGAAGAAATTTAAGTATCTGTAGGTTTGTCAGCTATTTATTTCCTAGGATTGTGAAAGTGTGGCTCTAAAAGTATGTAATTGATATTGTTGTCCCCTATTACAACGTTGTACTGAGTTTGTAAATTTAGATTGCAAAACCTGTAGAGGGCACAAAAATAGCATCTGATTGGGGTGGAGGAGGAGATAAACTCCCAGTGTGAAAATGCTCTCCATCAGTGTGAATCAGTACTTCTTATAGTTTCCTACTTGGTACACAGGGAGACTCCAAAAGTGATTTGCCCATGGTCATAGCCAGTATGTCTCAGAAATTGTACCTGGCCTTTCATCTTCCAGATTCCAAAGTCTATTCTTGTCTCCCTAAGCCCAGTTGCCGTTCAGTATTTAAATATATGGAAACAACTTAAGACAACAAGAATAATTTCATAGTTCTCTATGGTTATGAGGCATTTAAAATATTCAGAGGCCGCTAGGTGCCACAGAGGATAGACTTCTGGGCTTGGAGTCGGGGATACATAAGTTCAAATCCTACCTTAAACACTTTCTGTCCACATGACCCTGGGCAAGTCACTTAACCGCTATTTGCCTCAGTTTCCTCTTCTGTCAAAATAGAGATAATAATTGCATTTCCTCAGGTTCTTGTAAGGATCAAATAAGATAATATTTGAATAGTGCACATCTTAAAGCACTAAATAAATGTTTGCTAACTCATTATAATTATTAATAGAATAATAATATTTGGAAGATTATTAGATAGGATCATAGCTCTAAAGATAGAAGGGACCATGGAGCCATTTTTCTCTAATCGCCTCATTTTATACACAAGGAGGAAACTTAGACTTGGGGAGGTTTTAAATGACTTCCTCAGTGTCACATAGTTGTAACAGAGCAATGACAAGGTATTTTCCAGAACTATTCAAAATAGACCAAGACAAAAAAAGCAACCTAAATTGCAACAAGAGAGTTTCAGTTTAGCTGTCTCATTTGTTGAATGGTTTAACCACTTATCCTGGCCTTTTCTCTTTGTAGAGTCTCCTTGTCTATAGACAGATATTGATCTTTCTAGGAGAAGATGGGATGCATTTCTGTTTGGAGCCCAGAATAGATGTTCTCTGATAAAAGCTTACAGCCCTGTGATTTTGTACCATTGTTTCATAGGTTGGACTGTCCACAGAATCTGCCATTAGCACACTCATTTCAAAAACGTCAAGCCAGAGATTTTAATCATCTTCTTTTAACTACCTTCTGAGCAACCCCTCCCCTTACATTTATACCTTATTTTTTGAATACATGCCACATTAAGAGAATCTCTCAGTAAAGTGAATTTGACTACAATAAATTGAATTTCAAATGAGACTAGGCTCGATGTGTGATTATATAAACATGAATCCTGCTCCGGGTGGGTCACAGGATTATGATCATTCGTCTCCACTATACATACTTGCCAATATGTGCTACTGCCTAAAGTAACTTTAAATCCTAATGTATGACAATACATAAATATTCATTTTATTATTGATATATTTGAATTTAAGGGTAGCCATTAAGGATACTATTTTTCTAAACCAAGAACAGAATAATCCGAATAGATCATTGCATCTTAAGATTCAGAAATCATCTAAGGTCATAGGACCATAAATGTAGAGCTAGAAGGACTTTGAAGAGCTCCTAGCCCCTTCATTTAAAGATGAAGTAAGTGATGTCCACAAAAGTGATGTGACTTACCCAAGGTCCCACAGGCTAGGTGACAAAACAGGGATTTGAAGCCAGCCAGAGTCCCTGGCTCCAAATCCAGTGCCCTTTCCCTTTAATTTTTACCTTAGAGAGGTTAAGTGACGTATTCAATGTTACCTATACTGGTAGAATTGGAGGGATTTTCTGAGCTCTGATTGCTTACTACCTGTGGGACTTTAGGCCAAGTCATTTTTCCAGCTTCAGTTTCTTCATTTAAATGAACAGTTTGTACTAGGTGTCCTATAAGGTATCTTCCTATTCTAAATCCCCTTTCCTACAAATCTAGTATTCTTTCCATTACACCCTTTCCATTAAATGAGTGAAAACCTATTAAGTTAAAAAAACAAAAAAACTCCTCTTTAAGGACACCTGGTCTTCTATCTGATCTGGAGAGTATTTGAAGGCATCATCAATTGCTGTTTCATTCTCCTCCTGAGTGCTGGATTTCATCTTGTGTCTCATCATAGCTGCCAAATTGCTATTTCTGAAGTACAGATTTTACTGTGTCACTATGCTGTTTAAGTAGTTTCAGTGCCTCCCTAGTGCCTTTAGTTTAAAGCACAAAGTCCTTTATTTGGTTTTAGCATGATTGCTTATTACTTCCTTTAATATAGGGTATGTTTGAGCTAAATTGGCTTGCTATCTGTCCCTGCACATGATATTCCATCTGTCACATCTATGCCATTATATAGATTGTCCTACATGCCTGAAAAATACCTCCCACCTCCATGCCTTTGAATATCTAGCTTCTTTAAAGCCACCGTTCAAATGCCACCTCCCGTATAATGACATTCCTACTTCTATTCCCAGTTGTTAGTAACTCCAAATGGAAATGACTTCATATTTACATTCTATGTCCTATGTTACCTTGCATACATTTTGCATTGCACTTAAAAAATCTCACTAACATAATGCAATCTTGTAGGCGGGGACAGTCTTTATTTTGGCCTCATAGAGTCTAGCACTATGTATTAAATATGACATAAATGAGGTAAGGAACTAAACTCTGCCAAATATCATCACTATTGATATCTATGGGGTGGGGTGGGGGGGGTCAGTGACCAGTTTGCCAAGTTCATACAATATGATCCGAATTTCCTAAATGATCCTTCATTTTCAAAGAGAACCAATGACATATTGGGAGGTGACATATTGACTCACATGTGAATTGGATTGAAGGGAGGCAGAGTTGCACAAAGTTGTCAGCCTCACTCTCTCTTCCAGAGTCATTAGAGTCCAGTGGCAAGACAAAAGTCAAAATGATGGGCAATGGCCCAGGATACAGTGGATGACCTTGGTGTCTCCTGTGTGCAAACAAGCTCTAAGCCCTCCACAGTACCTGCTTCAGCTGCCTTCGTGGCCACTGGCACAGATTGTTCACATCCACTCATTCTGCTGGGGGAGGTCTTTATGAGTTTGGGGTAGACACCCCAAACTTCTAGTGTGACGTTTTGCTAAGCCCTTTTCTAGACTGTTCATCCACCTCTGGTGGCTGCGTGGCATTCGATTCTCATCTATGGCTCCAAGAAGCTATGGCATGCTCAGTGGCCACACCTAGCAAAGTCTCTCAGCAGATGAGCTAAACCAGGCTGAGGGTTGAAGCCAAAGGAGAAGGAGATTACAGAGTATGAGACGTCTAGATGGTGTCATGGAAGCAAAAACATGAGCTTGGACAGACTTAGGGAGATAGTGAAGAATAGAAGGACAGTGCTTTGATTCATGAGGTCACAAAGAGTCAGACAAGACTAAATGATAAACCAATACCTAGACAGCTAGTTCCTGAGCACATGCTGCCTAGGAAATTTGGATTCAAGAATATTGACTGTGAACGCCTCTGTTGGGGAGTACCATAGGCTAGCACATGTATAATTAATTCTATGGGAATACTGTAATCACACTAACTGCTTCTATTTCTTGGCCTGGGATTATCCCCAAGAATGCCCCTCTTAAGACCACATACCAGCTTCTGCCAGGTTCTTTTACTAAAAGTCACCACCATCAGTCACCATAATTTGTTGTGATGAAAGAGGTAGGTTATAGAGAGAATTGAGAAATTCTTTCCCTTTACTACTTCTGTTGAAGAAGGCTACAAGGGAAAAGGTGAAGATATAAAATAGCTGTTGCCTTTCACACACTTTTTTGGCATATCCAGGTCATTCTTTGACCAGACCTTGTCCTCCTTATACTCACTCAACCAGTTAACTAGTAAAAATCTCCATAAAATTTAAACACACACACACACACACACACACACACACACACACACACACACACACACACATTTATTTATTTATTTGTCTTGCTAATTAGAATAAACTTCCTTGTAAGGATTCTGGGGATTCTTTTATTTTTCGTATTTGCACCTCTAGCCCCTAGCATACTACCTGGAAAATATGGTAAGTTATTCATAAATCATCATTGATTAATTGACTTGCTAGTAACCTGTAAGTTCATTGAATTGATCATGAATGACACTGTCCAACTATCCAACTACCCATACACATGCTTATTTGAGTGAGCCAACATACTCTTGTATATTTTGGAAAGTCTAACATGGCTAAGTGAAACAGCTAATCCCAAACCTCCATTATTCAAACCTAGTTCATCTCATTTCCCCTTGCTTGTTAATCTTTTTTTTTTTTGGCAATTGAGGTTAAGTGACTTGCCCAGGGTCACATAGCTAGGAAGTGTCAAGTATTTGGTCTGAGGCAAGATTTGAACTCAGGTCCTCCTGACTTCAGGGCCAGTGCTCTATCTGCTGTGCCGCCTAGCTGCCCCTTGCTTGTTAATCTTACTGAAATCAATTTGAGTAATGACAAGCATTATTTCTTTAAAACTTTCTTTGACTGAGGTGAAATATGAGAGTCAAATGGTGGCTAATAGAAAGAAGAGAAAGCATTCAGTGTGTTTCACGTGTTACTGGGACAAGCAGCCTCTGGATTAAAGACGAGGATAATCCTTTGTTCAGCACTCTCTTCATTTTCCAGGCTTTAGAGAAAACTTGCAAGAGGTGAGGATGTTCATTATCTAAGTGCTATACTGGTACCACAAAAATACTAAGAGCAATTTCTCTATCATGTCAGCTAAATCTCAGGATTTGTTTTGTAAGAGGGCAAGAATTGCCTGAATTGCACAAGATAGAAAAGTTATAAGAGTTAGTCATATGGCCAGGTGACAGGAATATCAACTCCGTGAAATATGCTTTTGATTCTTCTATATCATTCTTTCTCATTGAGCTAAATTCCATCCTTTTTGTATCACCAACACCATGTGAAGCAGAAAGCTTACTTTAAGGTTATTTGAGGAGTTCTGGCCATGGGGTTCAGGGTAGAGGTGAGGATCCTTTCACTGAAGGAAATTCTTGTGCCTGATAGAATCATAGCATCTTCCAGTCTAAAACATACCTGAACAAGTATTCTCCCTACAACAAACTAGGTAAGTAAATGGTCACGGAGATTCTGTTTGAAGACCTCCAGTGACTACTCATTCTCATACTCTTGAGGAATCCTACGTACATTTTCTTAGGAAGTCGTGTATATGTGTGTGTGTGTATATGAGTGTGTGTGCACACATGTGTGCTTACATGTATACAGTGCTACATAAAACCTCAATATGTCTTTGCAACTTTTACCTACTTCTCCTAGAACTTCCTTTTATAACCAGTGGGACAAATATTGTACCCCTTTCACATTACAGCTCACTGTCTTAAGGTAGAATAAGCTTGCATTAGCTTTTTTAGGTTGTCATACTATTGGCTTATCATGAATTTACCATCCACAGAAACTCAAGTTCTTTTTAGATATTTAAATTTTTTTTTTCAAAAAAACAGCTCCTCCATTCTGTACTTATGAAGCGGTTTTTTGGAGTGAGAATTTAGTTTATCCCCATTAAGTTTTACTTTATCTTTAGCCAAATATTCTAGATTAAATGTCAAACATGTGGCCTGAAGGCTATATGAAACCTGCAGAACAGGCTCAGATTAAAATATAATTGGAAAATATTTAACTTAATAAATAAAATGTAATAAAGCAAATAATTTTGATATGTGTTTTTCGAAGTCAGATGCTCTCATAGGTATTCTTATGTATGGTTTTGTGGTCTCCCATTTTTTTCTGAGGTTGACACTACTATGCTAGATTGTCAGGATATTTTGGACCTGACTGAGACAATGTGTTAACATTGTGGAGACCATGGGAAATTGTGTTTTAGATGTAACAAAGATTTCGTGTGTTTCCAGGTCACCTTAGATAGAGCTTAAGCACCCATGTGAGGGATAACAGGGACCTGCTTCTGAGAGACGGAAGGGTTGATGTAGATATGAATTGTCAACATTTGCCTACATCATGATTAGTTATACTCTATGCATGGCTGTTATTTTAAAGATGAAGGCCAGTTCCAACTATACAGCCATTAGAATTAGATTACTACCAGCCATGTGGTAAGCTAACAGTAGAATGACCACTAGTCTTCCTGTCCCAAAAAAGCAAATCACTATTGCAGGTGCCTCCATCTTAAGCAATCTGGGCATATGTCACACTCCAGGTACATAGGTAATAGAAGTTATTTTTCTTTCAAATCACTCCATTCAGTTTACCCTTAAGATGAAAGAAAAGTGAACCTAGCTACCAAGAGCTAGTATCACTTTGTTCTCCCTTCATTTTCTTTTCCTTTTATATATTCCCTTCTTTTTCTTCTCTTCTTTCTTCTTTACTCATTTGTAGGCTTCTTAGAAGAGATAGTCCTAGTGAAAATGTTTGTTTTATATTTTTGATAAGGAGACTCTTCCTATTTATGAAAATAGAGAATGAATCTCTGTTTTCAACACTACCTTCCAACAATTTACCTTGCACCTTATTTTGGAAGTGAATTCCAATGTGATTGACTTCTGATTGTCTGAAACAGGGGGAAAACTAACGAATCTTGTGTACTCCTCTAGAGCCTCAAGGCAATAGAGAAATGTTTAGAAAATACAAGTGACTATATTTTCTGTTCTAAAATACATATTAGAATGAAATTATTGAAATAATGTAATAAAAATAATTTTATCTTTGAAATGCTAAGATATGGAGGAAAATGACTTGTGGGAAAAACCTGTTAAAAAATTCATCCTTTTTGTGCAACTAGGTGAGTGATCATGAGTTTCCCACAATGCGACATCAAAATTCTTATTTTGAGAATATACATTGTCACGTGTATTTTACTGTTGACAATTCTAGAACAAAAGAAAGGGCCTTGATTTACATTTTTGTATATCTCTGAATTTGGTACCATAATGATAAAATACCTTTGATAGAAAATGATATATTCTCTGTAAGGCAATAATCCTTTTTATTCACTTGTGATTTAGTTATTCTTCAACCAGTTGTCCTTGGTATTAAATCATCTGCTGAAATAAGCAATTGTTTATTTGTTTCAATCGAGTCCATCTCTCTGTGACCCATTTGAGGTTTTTTGGGAAATGCTGGAGTGGTTTGCCTTTTCCTTCCAAAGCTCTTTTTACAGATGAGAAAACTGAGACAAACTGGGTTAAGAGATTTGCCCAAGCTCATACAGCTGATAAACGTCTGAGGTTGGATTTGATCTCAGGTCTTCCTGACTGCAGACCCAGTGCTCTATCCACTGTGCCACCTGGCTGCCCTTCAAATAGACAGAACCACCTGCAATATTCTCTAATCAGGTGTCTAGGAAATAGGATTGTTTATAATTTTCTCACTATTTAGGAGGGCTGACCTTAAGTCTCTTAAGCCTTTGATATCCTGGTATCAGTTTTCTTATCATTTAAAACAGAAGGTTAACATATTATGATTGTTGCCAGACACATGACCCAGATAGACGTTGACACAAAAATGCTCCAAAGACCCTGAAATATTTATGGCAGCACTTTTTGTTGAAAGAAAGAACTGGAATCAAAGTAGATGGTCATCATTCGAGGAATAGCTAAACAAATTGTACATGACTGCAATGGGATATCATTGATCAATCAGAAATGACAAACATGATGGCTTCAGAGAAGCATGAAAAGGCTTACATGAGCTCATGGAAAACAAAGTAAACAGAACCACTAAATTAATACACACAATGACTACAATAATGTAAATGGAAGTTTAAAAAAATCTATTACCAAAAAAACCCAAAAACAATTGAAAATGAGTGTTGTGAAATTATGAAATACCAACTTGGCTCCAAAGAAAAGATAAAACACAATGCTTCACCAAGTTCCTTTGCAGATATGACAGGGAATAGATGTGGAAGGAGGTAGCTAGGTGGTTCAGTGGGCAGAGGGTTGGATTTGGAGTCAGGAAGATGTGAGTTCAGACACTGTATAATTACAGTTAATGGGCAAGTAACTTAATTTCTCTCAGCCTCAATTTATTAATTGGTGAAATGAAGGGAATAGCATCTATCTAAAAGGATTGTTGTGAGGAGCAAATGAGATCTCATGTGTAAAGTGCCTGGCAAATCTTAATATACTATGTAAATGTTAGCAAAATGAAATGAAAATGAAATAATACATGTAGTGACATCTTTTTTTCTGTTGATTTTTTTCCACTTTTTTTGTCTTTTTGGTTTCTTTAGAAGAGTATTAGTTAAAAAGAATATGACAGAAAAGGATAAAGGTGGAAATCTAAGTGATATAGAAAACAATTTATGAGTAAACAAGATGCATAGATACTAAGTAGAGATATACATCCCTTCTACCTCTAAAATATCTCTGATGTTTATCTTAACTCATCACATTCGTAAGTTGATTGTTCTAAAGCTAGAAGTGACCTCCGTATTCATCTAGTCCAGCACTTCTTAAACTGTGGATTGTGACCCCATATGGGGTTAAGGTTTCTTAACATGCGATGACCAAAAATTAATTAAAAATCAAAAGCTTAATGAATCAGAGAGTTTCTGACAAAGCTTACCATTGTTGCATCCACAGCTTCAGTGCAGCCTTGGTTCTGAACACAAAGCATGAGCACTTTGTGTATGCCCTCAGGCCATGCAACACTGCCAAAACTGGAAAAGACTTTGCCAGTGGAAAAAGTTTGAGAACTTTTGTGTGGATTGTCCACACTTATTATTTTACGGATGAGGAAAATTAGGTTGAGATTGATTAAGTGATATGCTCAAATTGTGACTATGGCATGTAGATAGTAAATGTGAGAAGCAGAATTTTGAACCTAAATAAATTCATTTATTCATTTAGAGATTTATCTTGTGTTTACTTCTAAAAGTGCTTCTTCCCTGCACCATTTTGCCAGAAGCTGTGAAGCTGAATAAGAAAACCTAAATTTAGAACTCAAATCTACACTTCTGAATCCTTTCTTCTTAGGGATTTCCCTTAAGCCTACATTATACAGAGGGTGCAGCACCTGAGCCCTATGTGAGGGAGAACCCTGGAAAGCAGGATCTTTACTTTTTTTTTTTCACACCAACAGACATTATTGATGTTTGCATCCAGTCTTTTGTGCTCAGTGTGGAAAGATGTATGCATACATCAGCCTTTTCAACCCCACCTGCATATAGGGATGAATGAGCACTTCTAGAATCATGAAGTAGTATGACAGTTAACCGTGCATGACCACACATAGGAAGGAAGGGAGGGAGATAGACTATAAGACTCTAACTAGATTATGAACTGCTTGAGTGGTGCAGAGGGGGCTATCTTATTCTTTTTTATTTCTCTAATGCTTTATAGGTGCTACACAGGTTAACACTGGGTTTGCAATCAGGAAGACTCCTGCGTTCAAATCTGGCCTCAGAAGCTTACTAGCTATGTAACCATGGGCAAGTCATTTAACCTTGTTTGCCTCAGTTTCCTCATCTATGAATGATGGAGATGAACAGGAGAAAGAAACGGTAAACCACTCCAGTATTTTTGCCAAGAAAACCCCCAAATGGGGTCATGAAGAGTAGGACACAGCTAGAAATGACTGAAATATAACAACAATGCTTTATATATATTAAGTGATGATGTCAATGATTACATATATGCATTTTGAGTAGAAACCAGTGAAGGTCTGAGGTATCTGCTCATTTTGTCACTTCCCTAGTATTCACGACAAAATAAAATCTATCGTACAGGGGGTACAATTTTACTGAGGCAGGAAGTATTTCATTCACACACAGGATAGGAATAGCATCTTAATTCCAAACACAGAATAAGAGATACCCCTAAGCATTGCAGATAATTTATAACGTGTTTTGTTTTTGTTTTTGTTTGCTGGAATACTGATAGTGGTCTTAGGTGGCTTAAAATGTTTAGCCAGATTGCACAGTAAATAGAGCACTTTACCTGGAGTCAGGAAGAACTGAGTTCAAACACTCAGACACTCCTAGTTGTGTGACCCTAGGAAAAGACACTTTACCTGTCTGCCTCAGTTCCCTCATCTTTCAAAAGGGGATAGTAACCCTCCACTCTCCCAAGGTTGTTTTAAGTATAAAATGTAATAGTTATTTGTTAATCAATTTGTCAGCCTTAAGGTGCTATGCAAATGCTATTTCTTATGTTCTTACTACTGTGAGGATTAAGAATCTGTGTGTCCTGGGTGATTCTATAGAATCTATATCATTTCAAGAGAATAGAAGAATGAAAACTTGCATTATGCTCTTAAGATCATAAAATATGGACTTTAGGCTAGTTATTTTGCATTTTTCATGACTTTCAGAAGGGTGAGTAAAATTTGATCCACAGTGCATTTATAACAATATATCTGTGCACCCCTCTATGCTATCTGCCATCCTTTTTATCTGTGGTGAACCTCACCTACCGCTGAGGTTACCAAAGGGAAATCTCTTATTAACCTCTGGGATGATAGAGGTCATTATGGGTTTAATTATGGTACTTCCAACATCATTTTAGTTGTGCCTATGAACTTCTTTTAAGAATGCAAGAGAAGATTACTTGTATTTCTGTAAAAGATAGGTGTTATTATAATATATTTTTACTGTGTTACTAAAACTTATTTTGCCAATTTAGTCGTGTATTTAGATCGCAGTATTATAGAATGGAAAGAACTTTAGAGGTCATCCAGTTGAACACTCATATTTTGAAGATAAAACAAATTAGGTCCAATGACGGTAAATGATATGTTCAAGGCCACAGCTAGTAATAGCTATTCCAGATTCAAAATATCCTTCCTTTGACACCATGCTCTTTGCCACTATAGTATGCTAATTTTCATCAGTGGTATTCTAGAGCTCCACTGCTTGGTGTCTGCCCTACATCTATACCTTTTTGGAACCATGTATATTATTAAATATTTGTCTTCAAATGCTGCATTTACTTAAGTAATAGAACTGTGAATACATTTAAAATCTCATTGCCTTGTCCTACAAAAGTGAATTTCAACTTGGATAAAAGACATATTTGTCAGATCTTCCTAGCTATTGTTTTTGTTTTGTTTTATTTTTGTTTTTATTTTTTTTCCCTATTGCACAGATGTCTTGAAGGTGAATATGCTTAAGTGTTGCCTTCTTAAATTATTAGATTTTGCTTATATATATTCGGTTTTTATAGCATCTTCATTTTGGAATATAATCTTCTCTTCTCTGCAGTTGTAAAACAGAATAAAAAAGAAAGAAGGGGGAAAAATACAGTTCAATGAAACTAGCCAACACATTAACTAAGTATGATAGTATATGCAAAATTTCATACCCATAGTCCCATCTTTTGCGAAGAAAAGGGGGAAATACATCCTCATATCTATTCAAGTCCCAGTTTGAGTATTAAAATTTTAGGGCATTAAGTTTCTTTGTTGTTGTTCTCTCCATTTACGTTGTTGTAGTCATTGCGTATATTATTTTTCTATCTCTGCTTACTTTATATCAATTTCCCTCAGTCTTCAAATACTTTTCAAAGAAATTCTAAGCTATTAGAATAATAGTTGCATAAGAAAAACCATGGAGTTAAGTTTAAATTGCATTGAATTTTTCTCTATATCAAATTTTGACTTGAGGAAAATAGTACCCAGACACATGAACAAATTGTATAAGAACAAAGGAAGAATAAAAATGAGCTAAATTCCTAACTGTCCAGTGCTGCAGAAAGAAATTAGAATAACAAAAAACCATAAAAATCAGATCAGATCACTGAAGAAGTATATATAGACTGTTAGCATGATGGAAAATTAATCATATTTTTAAACTGCAGGCACATATTTCTTGCTAACTTGCCTGAAGATGTTACTAGATAAATCCTCAAGGTACACCTAGTCCAAAAGGAAGACAAGTTAAAATTTTGGTCACTACTTAAACAGACACATATATCCACATACCCAAATAGATTGAGATAGACAATAATAATGGGTACTACTAAAGAGGATTTTGATGATTTTGCCTGCAAAGACTTTGTATCTTAAAAATCTGTTTGAAGAGCAATAGATTACTTTTAATTTACTGGCTTGGTGTATATGTAATGTTGATATAGCACTTCCTTTCTTTTATGTAATTCTAATTAACCTTTGAAGTATAATGTAACTCATGACTCAGGGCTGTCTGGGGATGCTAGGCTCGTGTAGACTGAGTCTCGCCTGGGCCTAAGACTTCGATTCAAAAAATTCACTTTCCCTTACTTTGCTTCTCTATGCTCACCTGGATTAATCTAGGAAAATCTCATTCTCCACTCATCCCTTGCCCCCCCCAAAAAATAAAATAGGTACAGATACTGTCTGTGTCTTCCCAAAAATATAGAACAGATTCACCAAATACATTATGGGTACTTAATGTATAACATTAACATCTGGTATGGAAAAACATTTATTTCATACATCAAAGTAAATTCGAAAGATACAAAGAACTTCTAAGTGTCATTAACAAATAGAGAAACAAAGCACCCAAATATCCTATAAGCTCCTCCAGGAAGCTAATTAAATTTAGGATTGCTGTCAGGGCAATCCTTTGTCATTCTGTTGCATCCTATACACATTCTCCCCAAGACACATTAGAATCAAGCCGTGTTTAGACTCCTTGAGAAGTACAAATGCTTTGGAGCTAGCTGAATGAGTGCACCTCCTATGTACCAATAAGTCTCTGTATTTAGTCTCCATCTGCCCTGGAGCCCATAGTACTCTCTTCTTTCTTCAAAGAGCATGCTATATATATTAGGAAACTTCTCTCTAGAAAGTGTGATGGCCAAACTCTCAAACCAAGAAATTGTCAAACTTGACTTTATCCATCAGGCAACTCTCAAAGCTGATGCTGCCCAGGAAATGTGTTCCCTGCCAGAAGGCCAGAATCATGCCTCCTAAGGAATTAAAGATGCTCCCCTCTACACAGAAAGCTGGTATTCAGAAACACAGTTCTTAAACTCCCTTCTCCCACCATTATCCTGTGCTTCAGGTGTGTCATCATTGCTTCTCCTGGTTAGGAGTAGGAGGGGAGGAAAAAAACATTCCTTCCCTTTCACCATCCCCCGCTAGTCCTTGGAAGAAAATACTAGGGCAAAGACAAAGAAATAGTCTTCAAGAAGCACAGAGAGAGTGACCAGTGTGCTTTTATTATTAAAAAAGAGAGGTGTCTGTTCCTTAGGAAACCAATCATTAGTAAGGAGTTTCCTTTGTCCTGTCACTTGAGTAAAATCGTTGGTATTTACTCACAATCTCATCAGGAAGATTAGCTCCTCAATTTGGTTAGAGATTACCTGGATCCTGGCTATACCTCCCCTTCCCCAGTAAGTCTTTTAATGATCAAACTTTGCATATCTTAGTTTGAAAATGTAGCTACATTTCCTCAGAGAAGTCATTGTTGGTTAAGTTTATCCTCCTAATTTCTTTACAAGGGATTTATGACAAAGGGCCATATCTACCAATTATTGTAAAATAAAGCTTTATGTCTAAATTAGATGACACTGCTCTTTTGAATGATAGACATTAAAACAGAGGTGGGGGAAATATATGTAGGTTTTTACATAGAAAGGCCTGACTAGTAATAAACAATCTTGTGATTCTCTACAGAGAAACTACAGGATTTTAATTGACTCTGGAACTTGTAATACAGTTTTTCATTGGTTTTCATTAGCAGAGACAATTAATCAAGATACTAAGAAGCACATGTTGCACACATCATAACAGCCAGAGCACAATTACACAGGTTCTTGGATAACTCAAATTTTAGTGGGATTTTTGCCTGAATTGCCAGACTAATTGTTTTCATTCTTTTTTTTTCTTTGCTTGTGGAGACTTGATATGGTTGTAATGAGGGAATGATTATTGTGAAAGTTATTTCAGGTTCAATTGTGTTCCTAGTGGAATGGATGCTAGTGGAATCATTTAAGATTTTATATTATAATGTTAATAACATGTGACACTTTCACAAAAAAGGTTGAGTTTTTTTTTGTTTGTTTTTAACTGATTGCTCAAGTGTGTCAAGAAAATCTCATTTGGAAATGCAAACAAACAACATCCTTGACAGTAATATCTAGCACTAAATGATGGACCTAGAATTTTATAGCACATAAGAACTTCAAAATGAACTAGCTGTTTCTGTGCTGACAATCATTAAGATCATTTTTCTTTAAGATTATAAATGAGCTGGAAATTCCATTTACTTCATAAAGTAGATAACAAGTAAAAGTATAATTTGTTTACTTTGAGTTGATTATCAATAACCAATTTATTGCACATAAAATAAGGTAGTAACAATGTCCTTAAGCCCTGAAGGTAGCAGCTTTTTTTTTGTGACTCTGTAAGTTAGGAACAAAATATAAATGGAAAACTTTGGCATGGTGAGAAGACCAACAAAGCATAAGACTTTCTAGTCTTGGCAGTAAATGGAACATGAGTTTACTGGCAAAGTCTTCTCAGTGGCAATCAGGGTGGATCACAAATCATCAGGGGACAACTGACTTTTTACATATGAGGAAACTAAGGCCCAAGAAGGATAAGTGACTTGTCATTTTATAAGAACTAACTGTTAGAAGGGTATAATTTTGTTTCATAGTATGCTTATAATATGAGGCATTTTGATTGAGTCAGCAGATCAAGGGTGAATATATTCTGCAGGAATATGACTTTGAACAGATTGATCAAGAGTGAAATTCTTTAGTGGCAAACCAATAATAGTACCTTGACATTAAAGTTGATATAACCATTAGCTTTTCACATCATTCGGAAAGCTTCCTATCTAACTGTTATATATGAGTGTACAAGTCATTACTTATTTCTTTTGAGACCCAATTTTCATTCTTATGTATCAATGCATAGCTCTCATTCCCATCTGTCTCTAGCATTTGAAGTTTTAGGAATCCTCCACACAGAATAATATATCAAAATGTAGCAAGGATGAGATGAATCAGAAAAATTATTTACATTTAGGATCTCTCCAGGTGTGACCTATGAGTAGAATATATCGTTGATGACAAATGTGAGACATGAATGTTAGAGTAATGTTTTGTATTTCTCTAACCTTTGGATAATAATCATCTATCTTAAGGCTTTTCTGGGTTCATACTGAAGCTGTCTTATGTCAGCATAGATACAGTTAAAACCTTGTCATTTTCTTTAAAAGTGTCTATGCTGCCTTTGCAAAAGGGTTGATATTTCTTGTTGAAGAGCAGCTAGGTGGCACAGTAGGTAGAGAACTGAGCCTGGAGTCAAGAAGACTTGAAATCGAATCCAGCCTCAGAACATTTACTGGCTATGTGACCCTGGGAAAGTCATTTAACCCTGTTTGTCTCAGTTTCCTCATCTGTAAAATGAACTGGAGAAAGAAACATCAAACCACTCTGGTATCTTTGCCAAAAAAAACCCAAATGTGGTCATGAAGAGTTGGACATGGCTTAAATGACTGAACAACACCATTTCTTTATTAAAGATAGTAAGATTAAATAGACAATATGTTAACTGATTTTAAAAATAAAATATAAGAGCTAGATTTTTTAAAAGTTACATAAGCATTTATACAACACACACAAGAAAAACATTGTTTTAATTTTAACCATGAACTTTTGGTAGGATAGAATTGAATACATTACATCTTACTTCGATGATCTGGATTTTTACAATATAAAAAAATGTAATTAATAGATTTAAACTTATATTCAAAGCCAGGAGATAACATATGCTTTTAAATCCTTTTTCTATTGTTTTCTTATGTCATAGTAATTTGCTTCATTTAAAGCAGTTGCCTCAAAAATTGCCCAGTGAAAGAATAATAG
The DNA here is from genome assembly GCF_003287225.1 of Phascolarctos cinereus. Taxonomy (NCBI): domain Eukaryota; kingdom Metazoa; phylum Chordata; class Mammalia; order Diprotodontia; family Phascolarctidae; genus Phascolarctos; species Phascolarctos cinereus. The sequence goes on along the minus strand of NW_027555514.1, from coordinate 147,790,637 downwards.
CATGACAAGATACTTGAAATAGCAAATAATATAATTAAAGAAAAGAAAATATAATTAGAGTTGAGAATTTCATATTTGGATAGCACCTCAGAATCAATCTAATCTAAACCAACCTATAGCGGAACAAGAATTTCCTCTACAACAAGAGATGGTCCAGCCTTTGTTTAAAGATCTCTATTTTGAAGATCATCTCATGAGTATGTATGAACCCATTACTTTCTAAGACAGCCTATTCAATTTTACAATAGCTCTAAATTTTTGAAAAGCTTTTTTTCTTTATGTAGTAAAAATATGTCTCTAACTCCACCCACCATTTCTAGTTCTATACTTTTGAAAAATTTGTGAAATATGAAAAATTAAATAAAATTATAACATTAATACCCTGATATTTTGGAATATGACCTATATGTAATGGATATTTTACTTTTTTTGAGTTTATATTTTTATTTTCTTCCAGAATTCTCTTTAAATTCAGCATTCTTTAAGGTTAAGGTAGACAGCATATTAGAGTCACAAGAGTATTTTAGAAGTCTTCTGCTTTAGACAAGAGGATGAGCTAGATAATCCACCCAGATAGAAATTTCCAAGATTCCATTATGTATAATTCCAAATTTTTCCCTCACTATCCATTCATATGTAATCTGTTTTCCATTCTTCAACATAATATTTCTTCATCTAAAATTTATGTATTTACATGTGTGTATATGTATATATTTGTTTACTCACACACGTGTGTGAATACACACATACATATTCATTTATATGCATATATTTACAAGAAGAAAATGTTCTTTTGAAGGGGAATGTCAGTGATCAGTGATTAGTTCTAAAGAAGCATTCTTTGGCACTTGACTGGTCCTTAAAGATAGAGATTATCTCAGGGCAATAGAAACTAGGGGTTGAAAAGACTATCATACATAGTTCTAGAAAATAAGAACAGGGCTTGGAACAAAAAGAGCTTCTAACAGTTATCTGGATTGATGTTATCTAGAGTTCTTTTATTGACCGAATGCAAGTATGAGAAGAATTATGTGAAAAAGAATATACAAAGCTAAGAATATGGCTCTCCAAGGAAGGGCAAGACACTCAATAATTTGGTGAATCATATTGCATTTATTTACTTCAGTTATTTGTTTCAATTTAATCAGTAGAAAGGGGGAAAGCTCCATGTCATGCAATGGAAATTCTTAGGAATTTCCTTAATTCCTAAATTCCTTAGGTAATGTCGAGACCAACATTTCATTCAAGTTACCTGATGGTAGCAATGATTAGTTAATTAGTTGTTGTCCTGCATGCTCAAAGAAGACCAAAATGACATCACTGCATCAGGGTCAAGGGACAATGTATTCAACTGTGGCTGATCAGACAAATGAGCTCAGAAGGCTCTATCACGGGTCAGTTACAAATAGCCCACATAACAAATATGGAAATGATAATGTAGAGAGCCTTATTTGGATAGAAAAACCAGGTAATTGGAGATATGGTGATGTTAGGAGTTTGACATCACCTCCCCTGAGAATACTGTTGATCTACTTAGGGTTCCAAGAAGTCATAAACTCATGGTATGGCATCTTCTTGGATCTAACATAATCTCTAATGTGTGCTTTCTTAGTTCTACTTTGCTTTGGCTTAGATTTGGCCTCCACCTCATGATTAGATCATTTCCTTATTATTAAAAGTAACAACTTAAGCTCATTGTATCTCCCTTTTGAGGGGAACTTGACCATCAATTTTTTTTCAATTTTTTTTTTTTTTTGCTGACCCAAGAAGTGACTAAGATTGTTTGTAAGGCAGGGTAAAACTTGCATTTCAATAGTATAGATGTGTTTAAGTCAGGAATTTCTCTGCCAATATAAACCTACAGATTCTCTGTAAATTATCTTCTGTGAAGTATGTTGCCTGAGATGTTGACAAGTTAAGTGATTTGCCCAAGGTAACAGGGAAGCTACATGGTGCAGTGGATAGAGTACTGGGCTTGGAGTCAGGAAGACCTGAGTTCAAATCCATCCTCAGAAACTTCCTAGCTGTGTGACCTTGGACAAGTAATTTAACCTCTGTTCTCCACTGGAGAAGGAAATGACAAACTATTCAAGTATCTTTGACAAGAAAATCCCATGGACAAAGGTCCATGGGTCACAAAGAATTGGATACAACTAAAATGACTGAACAGCAGCAGAATGAGTACTTGTCTGAAAAGCTGCTTAAACCTAGGGCTTCCTTGACTAGGGCCAGCTCTCTTTCCTCTACTCTGTATTTTCTTTTATATTGTGCCAACAGATGAATAGATTGATGTTGCACTTCAGGGTGATTTATAATAAATGGTTATGGCCAGCCTGAATGATATGAGCAGTATTTGGTCAAAGTAATAAAGTATGGTCATTGCAAGCACTTGAATATCAGACCTACCCAATTTACTTACTTACATACTTAGGATCTTGGAGTGTGCATGCTATTAAAAATGCTGAATGGAGTCATTCATGTCAAGAGTGCTCTGTAAAAATCCCCTACTCTGATTTCATTTAATTAATTATATAGTGTTAGCCACAAAGAAGTCAGTTAAAAGCACAGATTCAGAATATTGAAACACACAGGTCAGTAAGCTACCAGTTGTTATGCACTTCCTTTGTCCCAGAGGCTATGCTAGATATTGGGGACACAAGGACAAAATGAAAGAGTTCTTGTCTGCAAGGGCTTGCCCTCAAGAAGCTTATATCTTAATACTGGAAACAGTACACATATAGTCCAAAATGTATAGAAAACAAAATATTATTGGAGAGAGGGGAGTATTAAAAGGAAACCATTGTTGGGACCAGGAACGTTCTCAGGTAGGATGTGGTCCTTGAGCTGAGTTTTGAAATTAGAGATTTTCAGAGACAGAAGTAAGGGGAAAATGAGTTCCAGACATGGGGTATGTAAATGCCCAAGGGAATGGTTCTTATAATAATTCACAGTACATAGGCAAGTTTGGCTAGATTGTAGAGTATGTAATGGGGTTGTGATGTGTAATGTACAATAAATTGGCAAAGGTGTGGTACACCCTTGTCAAAGACTATAAATGATGAACCAAGAAATTTATATTTATATATGACATTTACTACCAGGGAACATAATGGGACATTTTAAGCCTCTTGAACAATTTGACATCTGTGAGGAGTAAGGTTGGAGAGAGTCAAGATTTGGGACAGAGAGATTTCTTAGAAGGTTTTTGCAAGTTATTACAAGAATTAATGGGGACCTACAAGAGAGTGATGTCCATGTGAAAGGAAAGAAAGGAAGGGTGTATACATATATATATATATATATATATATATATATATATATATATGTACACACATACATATGTATATATACACACACACACACACATATATGTATATATATATATACATTATATATATATATATATATATATATATATATATATATATATATGGAGAGAGAGAGAGAGAGAGAGAGAGAGAGAGAGAGAGAGAGAGAGAGAGAGGAGAGAGGAGAGGAGAATCAAGTGAGGCACAGTAGAATTGAATTGCTTGAGTAGCACCCAAAATACATTCTATTCTGCAGCAAAATGTGCCTTCCCAGGCTTTCAATTGTACAGTTTACTAACCCACAATCCTGGCTCACTTAAGGAGTCTACTCCCTTCACACCTGCTCCATTCCTGCTGAAAGCCTTTGGTATGCCAGCCTCTGCGCAAACAGAAATTTGTTCCTGGTTCTTTCTGCTTTGCATACCTCATGGAATCCAAAGGCTTAGTTCTAATTCCTACTGACCAAGCAAGTATTAGAGACTTCTAGGATGGCAAGCATCAATTAAGGTTGAACAGACTGGGGCAGCTTTTGAAGTTCTTAGTGAAGTTTAAATTTATACTCTCACTCAGGGCTACCTTTAATAACTTTAGAAGGACCAAATGGCCCCCTGCAAAATGTCTTTTCATTGCCTTTTTTTCTTTAGATAGGCAATACTTATTGACTGTATCCATTTCAAGTCTTTGCCCTAAGCCCTGTCTCTATCTGAGCTACTGGATAGCTTGAGCAGTCTCTATGGTTTGTTAGGATATGTAGAAAGGTTCCCTAAATCCTAATTACTTATTAGGGTGTCATTTCGACTCAAAACCATTTACTAGCCAAAGAAGACTTCTGGTACCAGTTCACAGCCTAGAGCAACTATTCTATACATGTTGTTCTGAATATATTTTTTTTACCCAAAAGAATCAAGATATATACCACCACACTACATCAGAAAGAGATGTAGAAATCAATAACCTCAAGCTACAGTTGAAGCACCTAGCAAGCACATTGCTTCCCTAGTACTAAGTGTAAGGTGGAAATGTAAGGAATTGTGAAAACATGGTAACCCAAACACTTCTGAAAACATGGAGTTGCCATGCTTGGGTTAACGATCATCCAATGATCTTGGTATAGTACCTCTAACCTATCCCCTCTAGTTCTCTCTTTGTGAACTAGAAGAGCTTAGACATTGGTAATGTGCTCTTAAAGCACAAGGATCACCAGTGGAATATTAAAACACAATGATATTGCCCATATTGGATGTTTCAGTATAATCATAATCTAATTAGATGGTTAGACTCTAGATAATAAAGCTTATCAAATTGCATTTTCTCTTTAAATTTACATTGAAAATGGAAGCAATGCAAAAACATTCATTAAGGGCAAATGCATAATTATAGGAAACATCTTAACACCAAATTTAAAAAAAAAAACTTTTTGGTAAAGATTTTTTTAAAAAGCACCTTAAAAATGAACTTAAAACTAATTGTGATGATATTGGCAACAAAGAAGATTAAGAGATAGCTATAAAATTCTGGTTGGTTGGCTGCAGTTCTGCTCATGAAGCACTAGCTGGCATTAGTGTGAAATTTAAATTCACTTCTTTGCTGGTGATTGCCTCTTTGGAGCTCATTATCCATTCTCTGGCATAGAACTCAAAAGTAAGTAAAGCCATTTAGCTTGATTCAGGCAAAAATATCCTCTGCGTCTGTAGGTTTCTTGTAGCTCGACAAATAGGTAGTCAATACCCTACTCTAAGAGGAGAAATTCCTCTGGTACATCAGGCTAAGAAATGGGTTCCATAACTATCTCTGTTAAATGTAAAGCCTAGGACCCAGGTTTGTCTAAACTTTGTACATGGCATTTGTAAATTATAATATATGATATATTATAATTATAAAATATAATTATATTTTTATAATTATATAAAATTATAAAATATAATATATGACATCTTTCAGTAATAATCTAAATTTTGGAGTTTAATCATTCAAGAGGGTTTCAGATTTGGCTCCAGAAAATCTTTAAGTGAATATTCTGGTCTTCTGAATTGCTCTTTTGGGGATAAAAAACAGCAAAGAGTCAGGAGATATGTATTTTTAGTAACGGATTAAATATTAATAAACTGACAGGTTAAATTTAATAGGCCTAAGAACCTCTACGTCAAACTGTATTGTTATATGACAGAACCTAAGGGAGATGATGCGCCTTTCTATGCTAACCATATCAGCCGGCCCCAAAGGATGTTTAAAGACAATCTGGCTCATGTTCTTGACAGTGTAGAAATTGCCTTTGGAAGAAAAGTGACCAGAAAGACCTCTCTTTCCTGTTTAATGACTGCATAGATCTACTGAAAATCTGGAAAAGGTAAATGGTGTGATGCTATTCTCATGAAATAGTATAGTGATAGCCTAATTGCATTTAATTTGAGCTAGAAATATGAATTTCTCAGCAGGTCAGCTTACCCATCTTTTGGTATGATTTTGAGAGTAAGGAAGTTGAGAACTATTTATATCGTTATGGATTGGGAGAAGAAGAATATTTTTGTTAATGCAGATAGAATAAGTTTATAAAATTATGGCTTTTTTCTAATTACTCTTATTCTGAAACACATGATTAAATACTGACTCTAAGTATTGATACAGAAGTTGATAAGGTAGATGAACAAAATCCATTAGTAAAATCAATAATTTCTCTATAGACTTGTTTGTTTGGTAATATAGTCTGCCATGTTTAACAAGCATGATAGCAAAAGAAAAAAATCATAATTTGTGAAGACTGTGTGGCCTGGCACAGAGGCAGGTAGATGGGAAGGAGATGGAGGTTAACAGCACCTTATAGTTTATTTTCTACCTCACTAGAGAGGTAGATTGTTCCTAACTTCTCCATTTCCGCCTTCCTCTCCTATCTTGTTTGTTTCCCTTCTTAATCTCTTAGCAAGATGAAACAAGGCAAGCCCACTTTTCTGGATAAAAGGGAATTAAGTGGCCAGCCATATTGATATTTCTCTGATTCTCCTCTACTGATTCATCCTTCATTTGCAGTGCCCAGGACTCAAATGCTAGAAATAAGAATTGTAGAGTTTTTGTTGTTGTTGCTATTGTTGCAATTGGCTACAAATTCTAGGAATTTCACTTTATTCTTAGGAATTTGGCAGTATTTAGAAGGAATGAATACTTGGCCAGAGTATTGTTGGTGTAATCTTAGCAGTGTTATTTATTTGTTAAGGCATTATTGAGGCTTACACAGAAGAGTAAGGATAAGATGGTCTAAATGTTTAGGACCTTAAATCAGTCACATCTGTATTATAGTTAATTTTATTATCTTTAAACTGTAACTCTTTTCTGATGTTCTTTGCCTTTCATAGTTCAATGTTTGACAGTTTCTAATGAAAAGTTTGCCCCTGGAATGGATCCACTTCCTTAACAAAAATATTAACATCTTTCATTTTTTTCTACAACGAACTTTCTTCTAGAAACTTTAGCAATAGCACCTGATTGTATTCTGTGTTTAACTTTGGCATTTCCTAGGTTTTTAACTATATATGTAGGTGAGACCTTTTTTTCTTTGTTAATTGTGATATTAGTACAAAGGTATAATTTTTTCCCCAAAAAATGAATATTTTTCATTAATCAGAAAAATGGGAAAGATAATTTTTTCTCTCAGTCTCACAGGCTTGTTCTCATGTGGATTCCCAGCAGCCATAATTTCATAGAAATCACAGTGAACAATAATATTGAATTAATTTTCACAGTCTCAATGATATGAATTACCAATTGGGTAGCACAGAAATCAATCTTAGTTCTGTCTTCTTTAAATACCTTGATTTGTCTTGCTCAAGATAAAATGAATAACATGAATGAATTTACAAATTCTACTAAATGTATGTTTGGCAAATTCTAATAATTATAGAAATTATCCATAAGGTGTATGTATACAAAGTATAGATAAAAGGTTAGGGAAACTATAATAACAATTAAAGTGGAATAATGCATTTGAACTGGGGCTGTTGAATGAAAGAACCCTATTTAAGGAAAGTATTTTTGATAATGGTATGGTCATCATAGAAAGAAAACTAAAGTCATCTTCAATTCTATTTGCAAAGGTTAGAGTCTAGCTTTTTTTTTTCCCTAAGGAGAGAACATTTCTTCAGTACCTTATTCTTTACTGTAAATTGTATTTCCAAAAGTATAGAGCACAGTAGAAAGAATTCAAACAAGATGATTTAGGTACTTAAAAACAGCCTTACCAGGGAACATTTTTAATGCATAAAAATCAGGCTTAGTGTGTGTAGACTGACAAATACAAATACTATTACTGACAAATATTTGACATATTTAAACCTCTAACAGGGAGAAAAATTGTTGTTTCTTCCTTAAAAAAAGAAATGGTGATTTCCTCTAAATATTAGTTGGTGCTCAAGATGTATCTACAGTAAAACGTTAAAACTTGTGAAGCCATTTTCCAGTAAAAGCACCAATGAATGTTCTCTTATTTGATAGATCCAGTTGAAACTAAGAAAAGCAAGAAGATAATTGTGGGCATGGATAGCACAGTGGCCACAAGGAAATGACATATTTTCAATTAATATCACTGTCGTAAACAAGAGGGCCTCACCGTTCAGTATCCTACCAAGATTCTTAAATATTCCAAAATCTGAAGGGAATACAGAGATTTAGGAGATATTTTACAGAATAGTAACAACAGTGGAAGCAACGGGGGAAAAAAATCTCCCAAAGCAGGTTAGAGGAACTGAGATTATTCAACCAGAGGTGGGAATCCTGCTGTTTTCCATTGACACCCAACTCCAACCTGAAAGGATTTAAACTGGTTAGAAGAGTTTCTGGATGGTTAGGGCCATCTAATGTTGGAATAGGTTATTAAGGAAATGTCTAAGATCACCTTCTTTGGATGTTCTCCAAAATAGTATGTAATCTTCTATGTTCCACTTTATTTAGGATACTTCTGTCTCAAGGTGGGAGATGGACTAAGTGACCTCTCAAATACCATGATATTCATGTATTACATAGTATCTATTCACAAATGAAGCATGGGCAGGGCTAACAGTAACCTGCAGGAAGACTTACAGTCATTGGGCAAAGATGGAAACCTCTATTTCTTGATCAGTTTTCCTTTTTTTGGAGTGGTGTTCTCTCCTAATAGGCTGTTCCAAGTTTCATCATTTAGTTTCATAAAATCTAATACCAAGCTTTATGTGAAAAGATTTTGTCTGGTAAGACTGACAATGAGCAGTTGGGTGGTTCGGGCAGGTAGATGGCACAGCAAATAGAGCACTAGGTGTAGAATCAGGAAGATTTGAGTTCAAATCTAATCTCAGACACTAGCTGTGTGACACTGGGCACCTTATTCAAACCCTGTATGCCTCAGTTTCCTCACCTGTAAAATCAGCTGGGGAAGAAAATGGCAAACTCCTCTAGTATCTTTGCCAAGAAAACCCTAAATGGGTCACAAAGAGTCGTATGTGACTGACACGAATGAACAACAGAGACCGACAATAACAAATGTAAAATCATTGGCAGGTTCCTTAAATGTCAAAGGAGGAAAGGGCAGTGATAGGAGATGACTAATTTCCTATTGAGATTTAGTTCATGCAAGGTAGCCTAGACATTCCATTAGATGTCTCATAGAAAAATATACTAAATTTTGGTATTTGAGGTTCTCTGCCTCCATCCAGATTATAGTTAAGGATATAGAGACAGATACAGATAAAGATATTTCCAGGTTTCTCTTCCACTGTTCCCCCATACAAACCCTCCAGACAAGCTGGTTTGCTTCCCTTGAACCTGCTTTTTTGCCTTTTTTCTTACTATTTCTCCTCTCTGGAATGCCTTCTGCCCCATTTGCACCAATCAGTATCTCATTCACCTTTCAAAGCCTATCCTTTGTTTACTAACACAGAAGAGACTTTCTCTGAATCAGTGACTTGGAGCATTCTCTTAGTAAGTATACTATTTACATGGAATATGTCACTTTATGGCTTGTTTTGTACTTACTTATACATCTATACAAAGCCTTATGTTTTACAAAGCTCTTTCCTCCTAATAACCGTATGAAGTGGTACATTACTCCTTCTTCAGTGACTTTAGTCACAATGTTGTAAGCCACAAGGCTTCTGCTTTCAGCTTTGGGATACCTCAGTTTCCCATTTTAAGTCGTCTTCATTTTCCTACTGTCATTAAAAGTTAAGCCCAGTGGAATATGCCTTCTTGAAGCATTAGTGGAATTCGTTTTTGCTCAGTCAGTTAATGGAGAGGACTAATGAAATTGGTGACAGGGGTTTGATTGTCCTGGAAGCCAGATGACTTTGTTCTTTTCTTGGACCACATAGTATTTGCCCCTTTGGTCACCTAATAAACATGTTACTGGTCGTTAGAAGAATTAGCCAAGAGAGTGAGGAAGAATCAATAAAACTATTATTATTAGTTGTCTCCTCTTTGTGTATGAAGGATGAAAGAGTATTTAAACAGTATTAGAAAAAAAATATGGTCACACATCAAAAGATGATATGAAGAGAGCTGGAAGGGAGTTTAAAGGTTAATAAATCCAACACTCTTATTTTATGGCTGAGGAAAATAAGATTCAGAGAGGGTCAATGACTTGCCCAGGGACACCTAGCTAGTAAGTATCTGGTGCAGGATTCAAACTCACATCTTCTTGACTCTAAGTCCAAAGCTTTATCCAGCATGTTAGTAGATAGCTAGTTTAAAGCCCACATATATTTTCACTATTCTGTCATTTAAAGCTTAAGATTCAAGTCCTAATAATTATTCCTCAAGGCATAATTGTGAACTGAGACAGACTACTTAAAATTAGTAATCATTAAGGAATGCAGGTAACATTGTCTAGTATAATACTAAAAGGTACCTTTGTTTTTATGTTTGACTGAAATCTGGTATTCAGTTTCTTATAATGATGAGCAACATCTTTGATTCTAAAAAACAAAAATAAACATTAATTTTAAAATCAAATTAAGATTTTATTTTACTTGCTGGTCATTAATCTTAGGAAGCCATAAAATGGTTCTGATTTATTCATTATTTTCCAATAATGATGGGGAAATATCAAGGTATAATCAAATCTAATTTGATTAGATAAGCTTTTCAAATGTGTGCTCAATTAAAGATAATTTGAAGTTTTATGTATTGTATGATTTGTTGTCCAAGCAGATTTTTTTCTGTATTTCCTGTGCTCTCTATCATAGGGTTTAGTGTTCATACAAGTTCTACTCTTATCTTTGTTGTTGTTAAGCTGTATAGTCCTATCCAACTTTTAATGATCCCATGAACCATAACATGTCAACACTGTCCATAATATTTTCTTAGCAAAGATACTGGAGTGGTTTGCCATTTTCTTCTTCAGTGGTTTATAGCATACAGAGATGAAGTGACTGGTCCAAGGTCACACAGCTAGTAATTGTCTGAGTATGGATTTGAACTCAGGCTTCCTGACTCTGGGCCTAGAGCTCTATCCACTGAGCTACGTAGCTGCCTCACATTTATCTTAACCCTCACAGTTTTCTACTTTTTTTTTTACTTTGAACCCCATCAGCAGATTTTTTAGTTGATCCTAAAAGTGATAAGGAGTCATTGGAGTTTACTGAGTCGGGGAGTGACATTGTTAGACCTGTGCTTTAGAAAAATCATTTTGATGGCTGAATGGAGGATATATTGGAGTGGGCAGAGACTTGAAGCAGTCAGACCCATCAGCAGGTTATTGTGATAGTCCAAGTGTGAGGTGGTAAAGGCCTGTATCAGAGTCGTGGCAGTATCAGAGGAAAGAATGGAGTAAATACTGGAATGAGGAGGTCAGAAAGTTAGGAACATGATTTACACTAGGAAAGTGGGCATGATATACTACAAAGTATATTTTACTAACAAGTTTAACTTTCTGAAAAAAAGCATACTTCACATAAATAGCATTTACTGAAGAAATGACGTGCGTCTGTAGAAGTGAAACATGTTATATATGTCTTAATAGAAGCAGGTTCTTCAGTTAATAAAATGAAAAACACAAAAAGTAGGTTTTAAGCATTTGACAGCTAATAATTTATTACTGAATTAACAACCCTTCAGATATCTCCTGCTGTTTTCTTATTCATTATTATCCTTTAGAGAAAGTTAATTTCTTTTTGATTGAAAAAAAAAAGATAAAGGCAGGCATTCTTATTTTTTTCATCACTAACTCTGTGCTTTATTCATAGTAGAAGCCCTGAAATATTTATTGTATTGGACTTTAGACCACCACATTTAAAAAAAAATGGGAAAATCCTTAGAGGTCTTGTGATTAGAATGAAAATCATAAGTGGGAGGTGGAGCCAAGATGGCAGAGTAAAGGTAAAGATTTGCCTGAGCTCTCCCCCAAACCCTTCCAAATATCTTTTAAAAATCACTTTAAACAAATTCTAGAGCAGCAGAACCCACAAAAAGACAGAGTAAAACAAATTTCCAGCCCAAGACAGCCTGGAAGGTCAACAGAAAAGGTCTCTTGCACCAGGGATAGGCGTGCAGTCCAGCACAAGCACAGACCTGGCCCCAGCAAAACCAGAGCCAGCCTCAGGGCAACTGAATCGTTGGCAGCAGAGGCGGTTTCCAGACTTCTCAGCCCACAGATGCCAGAGACAACTTAGAAGGTCAACAGGAAATGTCTGTAGGATCTGAGTGAGAGAGGAGTGCAGTCCAGGGCAGGCTGTGCCATCATAGCCCTTGGCCACAGTAAACCAGGAGCAGGCTTTGGGACGGAACAGCACCAGCAGTAACAGCTTCCAGAGCTCTCAGCGCACAGACGTAAGGAGATGGAACAACTGGTCAGAAGTAGATTACAGGGATCTCTTTGCTAGCACTGAGGCAGCACTCTGTTACTTCACCCATACTCAGATCCGGGTCACACCCTGGGTAGCAATCCCAGGGGAAGGAAGAGCACTAGCATAAGAGAACTTGTGGCAGCAATGAAGGGAAAACCCTCCTCACAGTTCCAAGGCATGAAAGAATGCTAGTGGTCACTCACAGACCAGAGCAGAAGCCAGGAGAGGAGTAAACCTTTCCTTAGGTCATACCACCTTGGAAGAACTGGACAAAGTGCCTAAAGCTTGGGACAGTTTGCCCTCCACCCTGGAATCAGAGACCTACCTTAACAAAAAGTTAAAAAATAAAATAATAGGCTGGGGAAATGATCAAACAATGGGAAAAAAAAAAAACTTTGACTATAGAAACTTACTTTGGTGACAAGATCAAAACACACACTGAGAAGAAGATAGCAAAGGCAAAGTTCCTAAATTCAAAGCCTCCAAGAAAAATATGAATTGGTCTCAGGCCATGAAAGAGATCAAAAAGCAATTAAGTAGAAGAAAAACTGGGAAGAGAAATGAGAGTGATGCAAGAAAATCATGCAAAATGAGTTAACAGCTTGGTAAAGGAGACCCAAAAAGTACTGAAGAAAATAACACCTCAAAAATTAGACTGGACCAAAAGAGGTCCAAAAAGCCAATGAGCAGAAGAGTGCCTTAAAAAGCAAAATTGGTGAAAAGGGAAAGGAAGCCCAAAAGCTCACTGAAGAAAACAATCCCTTAAAAATTAGAATAGAGCAAATGGAAACTAATGACTGTATGAGAAATCAAGAAATTATAAAACAAAACCAAAAGAATGAAAAAATAGAAGACAATGTGAAATATCTCATTGGAAAAACAACTGACCTGGAAAATAGATCCAGGAGAAATAATTTTAAAATTATTGAATTATCTGAAAGCCATGATAAAAAAAAAAAAGAGCCTAGACATCATTTTCCAAGACATCATCAAGGAAAACTGCCCTGATATTCTAGAACCAGAGGGCAAAATAGAAATTGAAAGAATCCACCAATTAACTCCTAAATGAGATCCCAAAATGAAAACTGCCATTTATGGCTAAATTCCAGAGTTCCTTGGTCAAGGAGAAAATAGTACAAGCAGCAAGAAAGAAACAATTCAAGTATTGTGGAGTCATAATCAGTATAACACAAAATTTAGCAGCTTCTATATTAAAAGACCAGAGGATTTAGAATATGATATTCTAGAGGGCAAAGGAGCTAGGATTACAACCAAGAATCACCTAGACAGCAAACCTGAGTATAATCTATGAAGGGAAAAAAAAATGATATTCAATGAGATAGAGGAACTTAATGCATTCTTGAGAAAAGACCAGAGCTGAATAGAAAATTTGACTTTTAAATACAAGACTTAAGAGCAGCATGAAAAGGTAAAGAGGAAAGAGAAATCATAGGGGACTTTTTAAAGTTAAACTGTCTATGTTCCTACATAGAAAGATGATATTTGTAATTCACAAGACCTTTCTCATTATTAGGGCAGTTAGAAGGAGTTTATATAGACAAAGGGCACAGGTATGAGTTGAATATGAAGGTATGACATATAAAAAAATTAAGGGGTAAGAGAGGAATATACTGGGAGAAAGAGAAAGGGAGAGGTAGAATGGGGTAAAATAACTCACATAAAAGAGGCAAGAAAAAAAAGCTTTTACAGTGGAGGGGAAGAGGGGAGAGGGGAGAGGAGTGAGTGAACCTTACTCTCATCAGAATAGGTTCAAAAAGGCAATAACATATACACTCAATTGGGTATAGAAATCTATCTTACCCTACTGGAAAGTAGTGGGGGAAAGAATAAGAGAAGGGGAGGTGATAGAAGGGAGAGCAGATTGGGGTAGAGTGTAGTCAGAAGCAAAACACTTTTGAGAAGGCACAGGGGGAGAGGAGAGAGAGGGAATAGAATAAATTGAGGAAGGAATAGAATGGAAGGCCATGCAGAGTGTCTTTCACAACATGACTATTATGCAAGTGTTTTGCATGACTACACACATGCAACCTATATCAAATTGCTTGCCTACTCAATGGGGGAGTGGGGAGAGAGGGCTGGAAAGAATTTGGAATTCGAAGTTTTAAAAATAAATGTTTTTACATGTAATTGAGGAAAAATAAAACACTAAAAAATACTTTTCAAAAAAAGTCATAAATGTCCTTAACTTATTTTATAACATGTCACACATATAATGAAAGCATCTTCCCAAATCTGTACTTCAATTTAAAATTTCATCTGAAAAGCATCAAACATAATTTTCTAAGGTTTTAGAAAATAGTTTTGAATTGCGTGATTTCTCCGTTCTTTATGTTGGCATCAAGTGAGTATTTTGATATTGTTGTTGATAGGCCAGGAGGAGATTCCTAAGTAAGCTAATTTTTAAATTGGCACGTATAATTTGTTAGAAGAAAAACAATGCCTTGTAGGTCAATGTAAAAACTTCCCTTGTGGAAAAAAATAATAATCAGCTGTGATGAAGCTATGATACCGTGTGAAGACTATTTAGGTAACTTCAATTAGCGCTTTGTGCAAACACCGAAACTTTGCTCTATGCTTTTAGGTTAACTAGGCTTTATAAGTTGTAGAGTCCTTTCTCGACTAAGAGAATTAAGTCGTAAAGGTAATATTTTTTTTTACCTTGAAATGTGTTAGAATTGGAGCTTCAGAGCTTTTATTAGCATTTTCACCTCCCTCAATGTATATTCATACCACTAAGTAGAAAAAAACAAACAAAACATTTCTATTTGATTTTTCTTTACACACTTAAGAAATTAAAAGGGGAAAGGGGGACCTTCTTAACTGTTCTTCTTATAGTTTTGCTCAAGGTTGGCATTATTTACATTCAGTCAGCAAATCTATTTAATACTTACATATTGATATGGCTCTTAAAGTTTGCAAAATGCTTTATAGATATTGTCTCATTTTATCATTACAATAACCCTGGGAAGTAAGGAAGAAAAGGAAATAAGCATTTATGTAGTGCCTCCTATGTACCAAGCATTGTCCTAAGTGCTTTTTACAAATATTATATCATTTTTAAATAATAAAAACAACAATAGCAATAATAATGGTACATACCTCCCAGGATTGTGGCACATAGTAAGTGCTATATAAATAGTAGATTGTTATTATTATTATATTCTCACAACTTTATGAGGTAAGTGTCATTGTCCCATTTTATAGTTGAAGAAACTGAGGCAGAGGTTAAAGGACTTGCCTAGGGTCACACAGCTAATAAATGTCTGAGCCAGGATTTGAACACAGGTCTTCTGGACTCTAGGCCCACTGCTCTGTCAATTGTGATACCTAGGTGTGTCAATTGCAGAACTATGAGCAAAACCGATGCAGTATTTTCAGGCTTTGAGTGCTGCAAGCTATTCATTAAAGTGTAATATAAACAGAGTTTGAGTAACAAAGAACATAGGAAAATATCTCTATATGTGATGTCCCCAAAGCGTTGGTGAAGTTTCAAGCTCTAAAAGCTTGAACCAAGAATTTTCAAACTTTTAATGTTTGGAAACTCCACTAAGACCTTTGGGATAGCCTGTATACTCTAAAAATCTATAAGCCAAATCCATCTATGAATATACATTGTACAGAAAAAGAAACCAAAGATCAGTGAAAAATCAGAGCACTAAAACTGGTGCTAGGTAGAAAGCGCATAAGATAGAGCTAAAAGATACCTTGTGGATCTTTGAGTTCAACTCTCTCTTTTTACAACTGAGGAGGTGATTTGCCCAAGGTGACCCTGTTAGTAGGGGATTTGAACCTGAGTCTTCCCGACTCCAAATCCAGAACTTAATTCACTGCATCACATTGGGCAAGATCAATTACATTTTATTTCTTGAATAACAACACTATCATGGAAATACTGAAAATAAGTATACCACTACCCCAAATTTCATCTCTGAGAAGAACTTAAGAGGTATCTTCACTCGTAAGTGTTATTTTCTTTTATACGGAAAATATTTTATATCAAAGCCCTGAAAAATAATTTTCCACGTGCAATTTTGATGAAACAGATGTCTTAGATGTTGATTTGACTGCTAGTTACTGTTTTCTCACCAAGTACGGCTTTACAGGTGATACATTGAGGTATATGAAGGAAAAGAAAATTAATTTTATTATTAGCCTAAGAAAAATAATATTAGAGAAAGGAATCTCCTTTGTTACAGCTATCATATACATGTATATGTGTGTATATATACATATATATTCATATGCATGTATATGAGCATGGATGTTCATTTTCTGTGTATGCCAAAGTTTTATCACATATAATCAAATATTTTATTAGTGTTTTATTTTTTCCAATTACATGTAAAGATAATTTTTAATAGTCATTTAAAAAATTGAGTTCTAAATTTTTCTTCCTTCCTCCCTCCCTTCTCCCTCTCTAAAACAGTAAATGATTTGATATAGGTTGTGACATATAATTAAACATTGACTGTATTTTTTAAATGGGGTCAGGAATAGTAGTTCATTCACTTAGAAATATGCACAGCATGTGAAGGCAGTCTTCACTAACTACCATTTTGGTAGTGATTCATTATCTTTGAGTGAGTTACCAATAAATGGAATATTCTTTGTTGGATTAGTCAGAAATATTACTTGCTAAAAAAAAAAGAGGCAATGGGTGAAAGTACATTGTACTGAGCTATTTGTTGAGTGACTGAATCTGGTTGCTAAAAAGCACTCTAGTAAAAGTTATTCGTAGAATATTTGAAAATCTTACTTGGGAGCCAATGCTAAGGCAGCCCCCAAAAGTTAAATAATTGATTTTAAACTTGCTAAATAATTTACTTGAAAAAAATTGCTTTTTTAAATTTTCAGTGCTTTTTTTAAGCTACCCCTCCCACAAAAACCTTTAGGAGGGCTTGGAACTTTGGTGGCACCCTCTGGGCATTGGCTTTTATGAAATCTCTCCATCTGAAAGTTCACGTATATGATTTCTTCAATTAAAGTGGTGGAAAATATACACCTTTCTACAAATGAAGGGGAGCAAAGGAGAAGCTAAATAATTTTGATGTCATGGGCAGAGATAGTATAATCCAGTTTTCTTATCCATATTTAAAATGGTTGTAATGAAGTTAGGGGACTTGAAATGAATTACACAAACTGCTTGGTAATATGTTTCCTCAGAGGCCAAAAACCTTGGTACAGACACGTTATTACCAGCAATAGGTTCAACTTTTTTCTAACTTCCATACCAAGACTGTCACTTTTGAAAAAGAGATTAAACTTCTGCCTTTACCCTACAATTATCAATTAATGACAAGAAAAGGTAAACAGATGGAGACAGTGGCACGCTTGCTTGTAGCCAGGAGGACCTAACTCCAGTGGTTGTGTCCTGCTGTATTTTTGCTGCTGTGTTCATGACTGTAGAGAGAGTATTTAAGAAAAATCAAGCAGTTTTTCATCATATTTTGCCACCTGTACCTTAATGTGTTTGAATGGACTCACCTAATTTGCATCAATGTAATAAATAGCAAATCAATGAGAGAAACATCTTTCTTAGTCAACACAGAAAAAAGCTCAATCTATTTAATATTTTATCACAATCACTTTCTTTAAAATTGCTACATTCTGAAATGTGTTTCATATTTTAACATAAGCTCTTTCTCTTTATTCTTTTGGTGATTTAGTAATAAGTTCTGCTTTCAAATGTATAAACTTTTAGATATTTAGGAAAACGTTTTCCCCTCTTTTTTTTTTTTTTTTGGTGATTATTCCCCTGTATTAGGTTTTAAGTGAAGTTAAATGTTAAACTTTCCAGGCTTTCTTAAAAGAACAAAGTACTCTGAAGAGCTAAACCCTTGTCCCATTTGTAGGCATAGATACTAAAAGCCTTGCAACCAGTTATCATTTTAATAATTATTGTGAATATGATTGTACATGTATAGCCTATATCAAATTTCATGCCGTCTTGGGGAAGAGAAGGAGGGAGGGAGGGAATTTAGAGCTCAAAATCTTACAAAAGTGAATGTTGAAAACTGATGATAAATTTTAAAAATTAAATATTAAAAATTAATATTATAACAAAAATTGTTGTGTATTATTGCAGGCTACTTACACCACATATTTGCATGGCTTCAGAAGTAAAAACAGTAGAAAACAAAAGATCTTCCTTTATCTGTTGTGAAATTTTTAAAAACATTTGACTTGGCAGAGCAAAATTTAGCCTTGAAGGTTTTTCTCAGACAAGGTGCCTCCCATGAATACTTATAAGTCTGTAAGACATTGGGACTATGGAGATAATTTTTTTTGAGTGATTCACTAAGTACTGAAGCCAATGAGATATAAAACAGTGAGACAGATGCTTACTTAAGATATTATTCAGTGTCATGGACGATGTCTTATACAAAATCTAGACAAAAGGAAAATTTCCTTTTAATACTGAGCTTTTCAAAATTGTCTTATTTGGAGATGGCATTATAGTAATTATATCGAGCTCTAGAACCCACCTAGAAGCTAGAGTGTGCAATGGATAGAAGGCCAGGGGAGGTAGAAAGATCTGAGTTTATATGTGACCTTAGACACTTAATAGCTGTGTGACCCTGTCACTTAACCCTGTTTGCCTCAATTTTCTCATCTGTAAAATGAGCTGAGGAAGGAAGTGGTAAATCACTCCAGTATCTTTGCCAAGAAAACCCTAGATGGGGTCACAAAGAGTCAAACATGACTGACAAAACCACAAGCCACATTACAAGCTCTCCTTTGTTAAATCCATGGCGGTGCAAAATAGATTGGTGAAAACATCTATACTGGGGAAGTAAAGTGGATGAAAAAATGCATGCAACATGTGAAGCATCCATAATATCATTCTCTGGATGAAGGTACTCTATGGGTTTGCATTTATTCACATAGATAATTCTAAGCCTTTCCTAATATTTTTTTTCTTATCTGCCCTAGAACATGATGAGTTCAAAACAAAGACATTCAGTTAAATATCACAGTAAGAAAAGGTGCAAGAGAACATGCTCTCCATATACCTGAACTCTAAACACTATCAGTTGGGAAGATGGGTGTCCCTCGGGGTCACAGAAAAGGAACAGAGCACAGCCAGGGTACTTGTATGGAGGGACAACTCTTGTCTTTGATGTGGACCCCAGATGTCTTCTGTCACTGTCATTGTGCTAATCCCACTGAATATAGTATCTCATCTGGAAGCATTGCTCTGAATGTCTTGTGATAACTTACGGTTATTAGTAAGTACATAATTTAATATAGACGTCATGACAATTGCTGGGTTTGGTTATGTCTGCTAATCTTAGGTGGTTTCACGATGGCCGCTCTGTGGTGACTAGAACCTTTCTTTAAAGTTCAATATGAACAGTTCCTTAGTCATAGTCAGCCCTGATCAGACAAAATCGAGAAAGGGTGTCCAACTCTTCCCACTCCTGCTCCCGCCCCCAGACCGAGTCTTTTCTTTTGATCCTTATTTTTGGGCATAGAATGTAACCCTCTGTTCCAGATAGCTTTCTTATGTAGTGTTAGTTATTCTCAAATTCTTCTCTGGCTTATCATGAAAACGAATTTAAGAAAGAGCAAGTTTAAAGCTGAGGAGGCAAGGGTATTTGTCTCCATCTCCTAGACTTCTTTCTTGCCTTTCTTTTGTGTAGCACACAACTACAAAACTGTGTTGTGTTCCTTTGTGGTTATGTTTTGGCCAGTTAAAATCCTCATTCTCTCCTTATAAACATTTGGACTGTTACATGTGGCTGGATGAAAAACTGATTTAGGTTGTTTTATCTTGAATAGGTGCTACCAATATACATAGAGTCAATTTACAAATTGAATTGGATTACATTTGACAGCATATGTAGTTCTTTCACTGATTCCAAGTTGCTCTTTGTTATCATTGGAGTCTCTTTAACCCCAATATTCTTCCAATGATTCTATATAACTGCACTTATAGAATATTTAAATATCTGAAAAATCAAAATTCCAGATTACCCAAAGAGTTTTATATTTACTAGATGCGTGGTTTTAGATAAATCAAAAGCAGCTCTGGGATTCAGTTTCCTCCTATGTAAAATAAAGACAATGATACATGTGTCATTCATTTCAGAGGGTGTTATAACTCAAGTTTTCAATTAATCTTAAATTGTTACATAAATGGAAAAGGAGAGGCTAGTTTAAGATATTACGATACTATGAGTGGGGCAACTAGGTGGTGCAGTGGATAGAGTGCCAGCCCTGAAGCCAGGAGGACCTGAGTTCAAATATGGCCTCAGACCAAACACTTGACACTTACTAGCTGAGTGACCCTGGGCAAGTCACTTAACCCCAATTGCCTATATAAAAAAAAAAAGATACTATGAGTACAATCCATCTCAATCTCTATCCAGAACGCTTTCCCAAACCATACTTCAAACTACAAAATAGAACTAATTTATATCACTTTTCCAAATAGGGATAAAATTGAGGATTCAGTATACCTTCGTAGGCATATCCAGAGAGAAGAGAGTGACAAATAAAACTTAAAAGAGAAATTGTATCATGAAGCATTCTGTTCTCATTTTCTATACCTATTTCATTAGAGTTGATACTCAGATCTTCTCATCTGTAACTTTGTGACCTTAGGCATGAAGACAGGGTCAGAGCTGCCGGCATCTCTTCCTGATTGTTCGGGAGGGACTTGTCTGATCAAGCAAGGAGAGAGTCTTTTGAAATACTATATGATTCTGGGAATTCTGTATTGAGGGGAAACGTTGGAGTAGATCTCACCAGATCAGACAGAGGAGGTTGAGAGAATCAGTAGGGATCCAGTGAAGTAATCCCACCACAGGGAGAGCATTTGCACTGGGAACCAAACAGATGTCAGGATTTTTGCTCGAGGGATTCCAGGGAATGGGAAGCTAGGGGCTGAGCTAAGAACTCCAACTCAATGGATTCACTCACACAGGGACTGAAGAGCTAGCTTCCTGTTTATTCCCACGCTCATTTTGCATGCACATGACTTCATCTTCTGGGCTCTTCTTAAAAGGAAGCACTGCTCCACTTGCAAGTATTAGGCAAGTTGCTTGAGCACTTTCTCAATTTCCTCATCTGTAACATTATGATAATGATACTTGAACTACATTTCATGATTGTTATTAGGATTGGATGACGTAGTGTATATTAAAGATGCAATGGAACCATAAAGCACTATATAAATATGCATTTTTGGCAACAGTTTAGTCAGAGCATGAGCAAAGGAATATTTATGCTAAGGGCTTTCGGTGCTAACATTTTACATTCATATACTGATTATATATACATATATTCTATGTAAACTTATATATTTATACATATATCTATCTGTTTACATATAGAGATAGATATGCGTGTGTATATATGTATGTATATGTATACAGATGTACATATGCAATGTAGTTCTACTGAGGAAGGCCAAAGGTACAATTAAAGGAAAGACAATATTCTCAGGGTTGTAATCCCTAGGAAAAAGTCTTCAAGCTATGCCTTAGGTCAGGAGCTTAGATACCTGAGTAGTCTGTGATTAGATGTCAGGGGGTTGTGAATTTGGATGAAAAAAGCATCTCAATTTTCATCAACCTCTGAGAAATTTATCATTTCCTCAATTGTTTAAAATTGTTATGCTCAGAAGAGGTCCATAGGCTTCACCAGGCTACCGAGGGGGTACAGCACACACACACACACACACACACACACACACACACACACACACACACACACACAGACACTCACACCCCATTTAAAAACCCTTGCTTTAGGTAGTGTCACCAATCTAAAAGTTCAGGCATTTTTCCACTGATAACCTTAATAGCATTGACCATCTTTCCCCTAAGTTCACATGCCAAAGCTATTAAGTTACTTCTTTCTGATGTTTGGAGAAGAATTTGTAATTTTATCTTATATTTTGCAAAAAGAATACAGAAAACTTGGTAAGTGATTTGTGAATATATATTCTTGTGAATATGTTATTCCTGGGATGAATTAGAGTTAAGTGTTTCAACTACAAATAATTTTAGCTTCACAGTAAAATTCAATGTTCTAGGAGTCTTTCAAATTCAGATTTCTTAAGAAGCACTTTCACTCTCGGCTGAATTTTCTAGGAGCACTTTATAACATTTTACTTTTTCTATTAACATGTTTTTACTTTCTCTTCCACTTCCCTCTCCTCACCGGAAGAAAAAATAAAAACCAAACCCCTGTATCAAATCTGCATAGTTTAGCAAAATAAATTCCTGAATTGTTTATGTCTCAGTGTGTACCCTGAATCTATCAACTCCCAAACAAAAGGTTGCTACTATGCTTCAAAGGTTGTTTGGAATGGTATCACTGTGTTGATCAAGTTCTCAAGTCTTTCAAAGTTTTAGAGTGTTGTTGCTGTGCATAAATTGTTTTCCTAGTTTAGAAATGTTTCTAGGCACCTAGCACCTTGTATATGCATTTTGAGAGTTATTTGGCAATCCCAACTGTAAGCTATTATTTTTTTCTTCATAGCAATAGGTATGGAATTTTTGTAACAAACTTTTTAAAAGGAGCAAATGTCATTTGGAGCCCAAATTAAAAGAACGTAAGAATCTAGATTCAATTAAGAGCCTATTAGCTATCTAAACACTTAATCAGAATAAACCCCCTGATACTCTCAATGTTATGAAGCCATTTACAGAGCAACCTAAACTTATCAGAAACCTTCCCACACAGCTCTTTGGGGCATCTGGTTCCACTGAGCTACATGACATCAAGGCCATTCAAGTCTACTGAGAGTGGTAGCTCTTCATTCAATTGGACACTTGGATTCTTATCTCCAGAAGTAATAGCTATCTGAACCAATAAAGGCAGACATGCAACATGGTGAATCAAAGTCTCTTTTATATTCTATGTAAATTCCTCTCATTCACACTAAGTCAGTGATGATTGTTATTTATAATCATGACCATGAGGCATCACAGAATTTTTATGTGCCTTCTGAGTCACGAAAGTAAGATAAAATCATGCTCAATATAGCTTCTCTAGTGAAACGAAAAGAGAATTGGCTTTGTGTCTGGGTACCTGGTCACATCTTACCTCTGACACATACTGGCTTGGTAACATTAAACAATGTATTTATTCAGGTCTTATTAATTCATTTTTGTATTAAAATTATTTTGAATTGGGTCAACCTTTCTACAAAGCATGACATATTAAAATTATATATGTATATATAATACACATATGTGTGTATACATACACACACTATATATATATATATATATATTTATACACACACATACACACATATATGTACTTTGTTATAAAGGATGGTTTTCTGGGAGGTGTAAAGACTGGAATTTGTTGGCAAAGGAAAGTTGTAAAGCAAAAACAACAAATAAAATTATATTTTTAGAATAATCTATCATCTATCTCTTTACCTATCTGTCAAAATATGTAGCTAACCAGCATGCCTCATTTCTGACATTCATAACATTGTTAAATGCTACCCTCCATGATACACAAATTTTAACTCATTTTATGAAAAATATTAGTTGGAGGACTTAATGAGAGGAACCACATTTTACTTTAAAAGCAGAAAATATTGGTGTTTTCATATTCACAACAGTAAAATGTTGATGGATGATTTTTAAAAATTTCACACTATGCTTGTAGCAATGTCTTCGGGCTTTTCCTCTCTCACCAAGCAAATTAGATTTAATTTCCAAAAAATTGTATTGAAAGCCTCCTCACAATTCAATTGGCTCAGGGCACTAATGTTTAGCTATTGGTGTAAATTCTTGGTGATCTGAATAGAAAACTGAGGTCATGAGGGGCTGGCACTTCTTATTTTTGCTTATAAGCAGAGAATATTAACGTTATTAACATGCACCACAATGAGATGCTGTGACCGTCTGAAGTGGTACTGTGTCCTAGAAGAGCATCCCTTCCCTACTCTTAAGTATGCTTCTGCTAGGAAAGTAAACCTTTTGTTAACTGTTAGGTAAGTTGCAGTATTGCATTTAATTCCAACTTCTGACCTAAAGTACCAGGGGACTGACTTGAGTTAAGCCCAGACTACGACATACTGTTTCACAAGAGAAAAAAAAAATCATTTATATACATGGAGGTGTATATATACACACATGCATGTATATGTACATACATACATATGTATATATATATATATATATATATATATATATATATTATATGTTATGTGTTTATATATCTGAGGTAAATTCAGTTGACAGGAAGTGACTTTACTTGAAAATCATGTGAATGTGGGCCTCTTCTTGCTTTGATCAATTAATCTATATTACAGATTGGGAAATCATGATATTGTTTAGTCAGAGTTCAATTTTATACCAGCATTTGACTCTTTTAAGATGTTATAGGAGTGTATGTGACCTTTTGTTTGTTTTCAGTATTTGCTTTCCTATTTAAAAATATTCTCAGGCTGGATTCCAGAGTAGAGAAACTAAACAAAGATAAAGCCCTTGATTATCAACAAAATAGACGCAGATGGTGTCTAGTATAGCAATAGTTTTCAAAAGCAATTCAGACCATAACAATCCTTTTACTGTTTCTAATGTCATGTTTACCTGGACTAATTCTTCATCCAATATGTATCCTCTATGAATGTACTCTTATTTTTATAGCCCTTAAGTCTTCCAAAGGGGTAACATCAGGTAAAGAGAGTACACTAGCATCTCTGATTCACTAACAAGAAAATCATTTTGTTATAAATCAGGAAATTGCTCAAAGAGAAAACAGAATATAGAACCTTGGTAAGAGTTTAAGGAGGAATAGTCTCTTGTATAGGAAGATAGACTGGAGAGAGAATATCATTGATGAGTTTAATAAGAAAGGATTAGAAAGAAAGGTAATTGCTTCACGAGTTAGGGAGTTATTAGACGAAGATGTCAAAGTGCTACAATTTTAACAGACAGAAGTATTGGTAAAGCAGAGATTTCAGAGGAACAAAACATATTTCTACTCCTTAATGATAAAAGTAGCCAGAGAGAAAAAAAATGCTCAGAAGACTTTCTTGGTCTTCCTATTTTTTATCTGCTTTTGTATCTATCATCTCTCCATTTGATTTCTCTTCTTTTGAAAAGAAAGTCTCTCTTTCAGAAAAAAAGCAGCATGGTCCACTATTTGATTCATATATTGGAGTGCACAGACTCATCACAACAGTTTTGTAGTATAGAACACTTTACAAAATTGATAATAGCAATGTCACAACTCCATACTGAATTCAGGATTTGTTCTCTGTAAAGTATTCTAAAGATAGCAATCCAAAGCATGGCATATTGAAAAGGGTGTTGTATCTTAAATCAAAAGACTTAAATTCAGATCTCAGCTTTGACAGTTATTAGCTATATGACCTTGAGGCAAGGGCTTTTATTTATCAGAGCTTCAGTTACTTTTTATGTAAAATAAGAGGATTGTATTATATGACGTTAAAGATCCTTTCTAAATCTATAGCTATGATGTTTCAATCTTAACCATCGCACTTGTATTAGCTGTTGGTTGAATGTTTCCTCCGTTTAATTTTGAAACCAGAAAAAATAGAAGCAGCCATAAGCTTATGTCATTAGCTATAAATCAATAAATACGCACTGCCATAAGCTCACTGATTGATCATGATTAAAATTATTCCAGTTTCTCTCTTTTTATGTTAGTTGGCTTAGCATTAGCATTAGTGCCTCAAAAGAGCAGCACTTTGGGTCCATTCAACTATTTAGCTTTATGGAATTAATTCCTGATGAGCACTGATAATTTAGAAAAGTGTCATTAATTTTGCTTGAATGGCTGGGAGGGAAAATGTGTTAGGAAAGAGACAGAGCTGCAAGAAACCTATTTATCATGGTTCATCCACACACAATGAAATATTCTATTATGCTATATAATATTTATGGCAAGCACAACAGATTATTATGGGGCAAAAGCTGTACTTATATGTACAGAGCAGAATTGTGTTCAAAGAGGTCAGAAAGGAAAGGTACACAAAGGTTCATTTGGCTTCTTTGTTAAAATGTCCGAAACAATAGTACATAGCTTTACCTTTAACATACATTATTTATAATTATACATTTCTCCACTGTTCAACATTTATTTTCCTTTGTGTTATCGATTGGATACCTTGAGTTGGATTCTGATTACACGGTGACCTCCTCATTTTGGTACCCTATCAACTTAAAATATCATAATAAATGTTAATTATTTTAACATGTAATTGGGGAAAAGCAAATATTTTTAAAATATCATGTGTTGCTCCAATTGTGATACATTTTGATTCTCTGTTCCTATTTCATATTATAATCTTTTCCCTTTTGTTCTGGAAGCAAAAGCAAATGCTCCTAGGAAGAAATTATATTCTGAGTGAGGGCTTTAGAATCTATGTTCCAGGGGGAGGGAACGTTAGGTTGGAATGTTTCTTGGCAGAATGACTGAAGGTCAGAGGAGTGTGAATGTAAAGAAATCCTAATATAGACTCTTCTCTCCTCCTAAAAGCTTTCTTTTCTTTAGCTTTTAATTAGGTTTCCTATTTGGTCTGGAAATCTTGGGACATTTGAAGGAAGGTCATTTTATCAACTTCTGGAACTTACTTTTTTACCTTACATATAGGCAACATGGAATAATGGATAACAAACTAGGTCATTTGAATGTTCAATGGCTTGGTTACCCCATGTATAAAATGGATATAATAATATTTTAGGACCTGCTTTCAAAGGTTGTTCTGAAAGAAGTACTTTACAAAACTTAAAGTCCTGTGGGTTACTATTTTATATTTGCTGAAATGGTTTGATTAATCCATCACTGCCCCTAGTGCCTTGAAAACTTGGGGACAACTATATGTGTGAGTGTGTGTGTATATGTGTGTTGTGTGTGTGTATACTTATAGTTATAGTTATATTACATTATTGTATCTTATCCATATATCATATTATCCTAAGCTTTTAGAGCAAGAAGGGACCTAAGAGATCACTTATTTTAAAAATGAAGCACCTAAGACTCAGAGAGGTCAAACGATTTTCCCAAGTTCACAGCAAAGCAGTGGCAGACTAGAAATGCTATGTATAGATAATTCTTCTAACACTTAGAAGTTTACAAAGTACTTTTTTCACAGCTCTTAGGCAGTGCAATTAAATTCCTCCCATTTTACAAATGAGGAAGCAAAGACTGAGAGAAGTTTTGATTTGCTCAGGCTTACGCAGCTAATTAATGTCAGATGAGAGATTTTAATTCATCTTTCCCGATTCTGTCCCATGTACTTTTCCAAAATATGAGATTCCTTTTGGGGGAGAACTGACAACATATGTCTTGATTATTGTGTTTATAAACACAATGAATGGGTAGGGTCTAAAACACAAGAATCAAATAGGGAAGAAGAGATAGGAACAGGTCCTAAATCTATGGGCTATCTTAACAATGTATGCTTTCTTATAGATTGATCCTTCACTATTTACATTAATAATAAAAGCTCACAAAGTATTTTCACATTTTGTATCATAACCTGATGTTTTTCTAATGTATTATGTGTAACATTCTGTTACAAATATTGGCTCTTTTTTAGCTGCAGGGCAATAAGATGACCACCCCTCCCCCCCAAGGTACGTACAGTTCCCTCTTCTGTGCTGTTGTTGTTTAGTCTTTTCAGTTATGTCTGACTCTTCATGACCTCATTTGGGGTTTTCTTGGCAAAGATATTGGAGTGACTGACCATTCTTTCTGAAGCTTATTTTACAGATCAGGAAACTGAGGCAAATAGGGGTAAGTGACTTACCCAGGGTCATGTAGCTATAAGTATTTGAGGCCAGGTTTAAACTCAGGTCTTCCTGAGTCTAGGCCTAGCACTCTAATTTCTGTGCCACCTAGCTGCCCTCCTCTGCTGCATTAGGGAGTTTATATTAAAATAATTTTTTATATAAACAGTAAGCCAGCACTAGCTTCATAATCATTCTGAGTCTACACTTGGGAAAATCCCTAACAGTAAGACAGTTTGGACACTCTGCCTTAGTTTACTTTATTTATATTTACATTTTATTTATTATTTATTTATATTATATTTATATTTCTCTCTTGCTAATCCCTGGACTTTTGGGGTTTGAGATTAAATTCAAATTACTTGATTGCTTAGGTGAAAAGAAACAGAATATGTTATAATGTGTAAATTGAGAGGTACCAAGATGAGAAATTAAGGAAAAAATGAACCTTTTTCTTGCAACTTCCCTCAGTATTTCAGGAGATGAGTACAACTTGTAATGTCAGCTCAAGTCTTTTGCTTCTTAGTAGATCTGGGGAGCTTCTTCCTCCTCCTGACTCTCTTTTCAAGCACAGTTCAGTTCTGCTTTCTTTCTTCTTTCCCTGGTTGCCTTTATGCTGTCAATTCTTTCTGACTCAGCTCATGATATTTCCATTCTCATCTCCAGTACTGAACCCTCAAAATCCTTCTATTGACCAGCTTCAGTCATAGATAGATATAGATAGAGACAGTTACTGATTGTACTAATTATTTGCTCTCATTCTATCATTCTTATTAGTCTGTGAGCACCTTGAGAGCAGGGGCCATCTTTTGAGTTTCTTTGTGTTCACAGCACTTAGCACAGTGCCTAGCATATAGTAGATGTTTAATAAATGCTTACTGATTCCAGAACTTGGATCTAAGCAAAGAATGTGATAAATTTCCTCAGTGATTCTGAATACTATTCTTGTCTTCATTGTCCTCCAAATTCCTCCAAGGATTTTTCCCAACTTAATCTAAAGCCTATGACAGAGATTTGTCCTCCTCTGTTTTAAAGTGACAGAGCATAGATTTTATCAATTACTTTAGATGGAGTGCAGTAATTTTATTGATTTATGCAATCAATTCCCCACTCCCCACCCTCCAGCCTCATCTTTACATTAGGATCTTAAAGCCAAAGATTTAATATTTTGGTTAGGGATCCTTTTTGTCAAACATCAAACACTATAGAATCCTAATGGTGTTCATTGCTTTGCCTAATCACATAATTCCAAGACTCAATGTTATGTTAAAGAATAAGGTCATCATGAAAATTTAGCTTTTACAATGTCAAACTTACTCTGTTTCACAATTAATAAAGATATATCAAACTTTGACAAACCTCAATGTGTATATATAAAGTACTATGTGTGAAACATAGTATTCAAACATATTACTCTGTACATCCATATATACTGAAGTATATACCCTAGAAAATCAATCAATCATACATACACACACACACACACACACACACACACACACACACACCAAGATTCTATGCACTCCAAAGTATTTATAGCAGTACTTTTTGTGGTAGCAAAGAGCTGGTAATCCATGTTGAGGGGGGTATACATAAAGGGGAGTGGGTATAAGTTGACTTTGATATAATGATTTAAAAAATCTAATGAAATGGGTTAAATGGATCCAAATAAGTGGATTAATCTGATCTAACTAAGAAAATATACTGAGAGAAAAGGAAAGGAGGAGGAAAACAAGGGCAAATTACATTACAGGAAAAGGCATGAAAACCTATTATAGAGAGGGAAAGAAGGGAGGGAAATGAGCATTGTTTGAACCTTACTCTCATCAGATTTGGCTCAAGAAGGGAAAAACATAATCAGTTAGGTACTAATATTGATAGACTTAACCCTTCTCAGCAATACAAGGATCTAAGACATCTCCAAAGGCCTCATAATGTAAAATGCTATCCACATCCAAAGAAAGAACTATGGAGTTTGAATGAAGATCAAAGCATACTATTTGCTATTTTTTTCTTCTGTTGTGTTTTGTTCCCACTTTTTGGTGGTTCCTCCTATTGGTTCTAATTCTTATTTATAACATCTGTAATGTGAAAATATGTTTAATAGGAATGTATGTATGTGTGTATATATGTATATATATGTATATATATATGTATATATATATATACATATATATACATATATATATATATATATATATATATATATATATATATATATATATATATATATATACATGCGCAGAGAGAGAGAGAGTGCCTATATCGAATTGCACTCCATCTTAGGGAGGGAGATGAGGAGGGAGGGAGAGAAAAATTTTAAACTCAAAAACTTATGGAAGTGATTGTTGATAAATCAAAATAAATTAATTAAAAAAAGAGCTGGTAATCAAGTAAATCAAATGACAGCATATGCATTTTTAAACCATAAAAAGCCATAGAGGGTGTCACAAAAGCTATGCATGGCTTAAAACAGCATTAATTCTTTTGGAACGCCCTGTATAACAGTTAATTATTATTAATATTATAATTTACCATTATAAATTACCATTATTACTCCCATCATTTAAGGAATGGTAAAATATAATGTGGTACTTGAATATAATGAAATAATATTATGCTGTAAGAAATTACAAAGATGATGAAAACAAAGGATAGGAAGAATTGTAATGAACCGATAAAAAAGTAAAGTAAGCAAAATCAGAAAAAATGCCTATTCATTTTAAATGGCCAAATAATGACAAAAAGAAAATAATTGAAACTCTTGTGAGATTATAATGATCAACCTTGGCCTCACAGAGTATGAGTACACCTTTTCTCATTCATTTGTAGAGGTGTGAAGATCCATGTGTATGGCAAATGGCATATAATGTCATTTTTTTTGATATATTGGTTGGTCTTGGTGGTTTTTTTCAGTTTTCTTTAAAATTGGTTACTAAAATTGATTCTGTGGGTGATATAAAAGCAAGTTATCTTTAAAAATCTATTTTTAATAATTACCTTTTAAAATTTCATAATTGTAATGATTCATAACTAAAAGGATACAGTAACCTTTGTTATAATTTATATATATATATATATATATAGAAAATTTACTATAAATCAACTTACTAATGTTGCATATTGAAATATAGTGCAAGTCAAACCATGCCCTTTCCATATAAAACATTCATCATGTGGTTTTGTGTCATGAGGCATTATCATTAATAACAAAAACTTATTTGAATTTTATTCAGTGCATCAAATAATCATTGAAAGAACTACTGCTGTGGATGATTAAAAGAGGAAAAACATGTATTTTAAGGACCTGCCCTCCTTGAATTTACAGTCTAATAGAGGAGATGGACCCTTCCTATATCCAAGAGTATGTGTAACAAAAAAAAATACAAAATTCAGAGGATGATGGCATCACTTCTTGTTATTATATTAAAGGCATCTGATTTTGATTGTTTTGTAATGGGATTAATTTACCTCTACAATGATTAGTTATGCAGCAGCTGAGGGTTTTAGCATTGTATAACTGTAAAAAATATAAGATGAGAGAGAATAGTAAACTTTCAGATGGATGCTTTGGAAGCCTTGCTTATCACCACTTATTATGTGCACTGCATTCTAATATTCAAGGTGATCATTTATCGTAGCAGTTTATAACTGTATGCCTGTTGAAATACATATTTAAGCTGAACTAGCAAATTATCCAGCATCAATTTTCAGAGATGCTTACTAATGGGTTTCATTACTTGGGAGAAATATTTCCCTTTATATTTCATGTATAAAACATTTTACACTCATGTGTTACTATTTTGATATTTCTAAAGCTGCCAGCTGTTTTTTTTCTCTTTTGGCCTTTTTCTCCCTTTCCCGTACTATAATTTAGAGCAGAAAAAAAGTATTGAGCTGTTTACTAACGTGTCCTGCAGTTTTATTCCACCTCTCATTTTTATTTGATTTATTGTTGAGCCTAATCAGGATGATAATGAGAAGATTTATGAATCTAACTATACCCAATTTATTCTCAAAACAGATGGAGACAAAGATACATTTCAATTTACCATTTATAGTTATAAAATAACCAGGTAATATTCTGAAATCTTAAAACAAACCTTTTCCAAACATCCACTTTTACAGTTATTGAAATAATTTAAATGGTAATAGAGTGTGAAAATGTATGTAAATGATCCTTATTGCTCTCCTTTGTCTCCAAACGATTAGAAGATTTGTTATGAAAAGTTCATAAGGTTCAAAGAACACTGTCAAATTTTAATCCACTCTGCATAAGTTATATAAAGACAGCAAGATACTTTGGGAGACTGCATTAAATCTTTCAGGCAGCCAAACAAGCCTCTTTTTCATATTGTGGTTTTTTTTAGTTGCTATTCATAATGACTATTGATAGAGCAAGAATCTCAGTGATACCTTTTCAGATGAGCCAAACTGATCAAATCAGGAGCCAGTTTTCATTAGCAATGA
This sequence comes from Phascolarctos cinereus, assembly GCF_003287225.1. Classification (NCBI taxonomy): domain Eukaryota; kingdom Metazoa; phylum Chordata; class Mammalia; order Diprotodontia; family Phascolarctidae; genus Phascolarctos; species Phascolarctos cinereus. The sequence continues at coordinate 147,758,303 of NW_027555514.1, read as the reverse complement.
ATCGCCTCTTATTTTGACTAACTCAGGCCACCTCCCTCCTATTTCCCATGTATTAATACAAACTAATCTCCCCTTTCTAGGGGATTTCTCTTTTCTAACACAGAGACATAGTACAATCGCCTTTACCCAAACCAAAATGTGCAAATTACAAGGGAGATATATTGGTCAATACCAATTGGGAATAGCAATAGCAATAACTGGGAATAGCCAAAAAAAAAAAAAAGGTGCTGTTGGAGAGGGATCTCAAGTGTCAGGCAGTATTGTACATATATTACTGATGCAGAAAATGAGGAGTCTCAAAAGTTTATGGACTTGGAATAGATATCACACTGTTCGTATTGCTGATTAATATCTAGTTAGGCATTGCATAGCTAAATTAATCATGCACCTCAAAAATAAAATGTTTGTGTCTAGTGTGAACAGAATACGTAATAGAATGAATGGGTTAGAATTCAAGAGATTTGGGGTCTAGACATAGGACCAGGGGTTTATTCAAAAACTAGCTCTCAAAAAAAAAAAGAAAAAAAAACTTCACAATCCTTTAAACTTAATCAGCATTATTAACCTTTCTTCTATCACTTTCTCAAATCTATGTAGTCAAAAACAATAAATCAAGCCCTGATATGTAGCATTCACCAACTTCTTAGATAAAAATTCTCACAGTGAAAATTAAACAATTGCAAGGTGGCATAATCTACCTCCAGGACACCCCTGCTACTAACTCATTGTGTGGTATTAGGAAGCTATTAAACCTGTCTGGTCATGTTTTTTCATCCGAAGAGTAGATGATGTTTAAACTCATCAGCTCTAAATTATTATTGGATTTTCTGTCTAAAATGTGTCTCTATGACATTAATACAATTTTGATCTCTAGACTTTCCTAGTTATCCCTACTCCATCAGTCATCAGAATCTTTCAGTTTTTCTCAAGGACTCATACAAAACATCCAAAGATTATTTGATTTAATTTCTTACTGGTTAACTGTAATTTAGAACATAGAGAATGTATACCCATCCTAAAATGTATAGCCTTAGAGAAGTTCTCAGTGCATCAAGAGTTTAAGTGACTTGGACATAATCTCTCAGTGAATGTGTGCTGAAGTCACATTTGAATCCAAGTCTTCTGAATTCCAACACTGGTTTTCTTTCCTCTAGGTAATGCTGTATCTTTCAAAGGAACCATTTTGTCAGGGTGACAATAAACTAAAGAAGGTTTGGTAGGAAAGAAGGAAACAAGTGTTAATTAAATGCCTACCATGTTCTAGGCATGAAGCTCAGCATATTACTAGTATTAACTTTTAAATTTAATATTACATTAATTTTAAATTAAGCGTTAGTTGACTGAATACATACATACTGATTTAAAATGGCTTTCACATGAGTCATTTCCAACTTTTAAGAAATAGTTTCATTTTTTATAATACTATTTGGTGAATGAGATAGCTACCACCTTTTCACCCTTTTCCAAGAAAGCATTCATGATATACAGGCATAAGAATAATCTACAAAACTTTAGCCTCTTTTATTTCTTCATCCTGACTCATATTTTCCTATATGTTTTTCACCAGCTTCCTTTTGCCCACTCTAGCATTAGCATTACAAAGTATCAATGAATATGTTGATTTGGCTTGCTGGATCTAGTCCACTTCTTTAAGGATTCCTACTCCTACTCCTGTAGGCACAGGCAGATCAGCTACAATTATCTTCATGTTCATCTATTTCTTTCTCATCATCTTGAGTATTTCACAGTCTCATGCCCAAGTATTTCATGAAATGATGTTTTCTACTACCTTAGGGAATAGAATGAAACCAAGGCTGTAATTGTGTGTGTGTGTGTGTGTGTGTGTGTGTGTGTGTGTGTGTGTGTGCTTCTAGTAGAAAGCCCTATAAGCCATCTTTCCATTTAGCTGCCAATTCATCATATCTTGTGATTTCATTCACAGTGAGAATCTCATTGCTAATACCATTCAGGAATATGTCACTTTATTATCACACTTAAAGTAAGAACAACTGTATTCATTGTTAAAACTGTATTAAAAACTGATTCTTAGGACCATCTTCTCCTTTTTCTGCCATTTTGTAATGATCACTGCAGAACAGGAAAGGAACCAGAGAAAGTTGACGGCTATTGAAAAATGTTGTCTTTATGTCATGGGCTGCCAAAGGATTTAGCACTTAGGGGCCAATATATTGATGGCCAATCTCTCTGTAGTCTAAACTGAACAGGTCATCAGGCTACAAGCTGTGTTCGTTGTCTTTCCAGCTTCATTGACCCTGATGGAGCTCATGTTGCACTGGCAGAAACTCCTAAAATCTAGCTTTCTGTCAACACAACAGTGTGGCATCAGAGAAAGACTTTTGTTTACTCTCGTTCTTAGATATAATTGAAGGAGGCAATGAAATATACATAAATAAGTCTGATTCAAAAAAGAATGTAATAAGAGGAAAGTAGAAATCCAGAGAAAGAGTTCTGTGAAATTGAAGAACCGAAATACCACTTTTAGCTGGGAAATTCAGAGCAGGTTTCATGGAGGAGGTGACATTTAAATTTGGACTTGAAGGGAATATTTCATAATATTTCACTTTGAGAATTAACAATGGCATTTGAGACCATTTAGTCATACTTCAACAATAAACTCCTTTACAGCATGTCCAACAAAATAAATTGAAACCCTCATATCAGGGAGCATCTGTTACTTTCAGGGGCAGCCCATTCCTCTCTAGGACAACTCTTGTTGTTAGAAAGTTTTCCCTTATATCCAAACTACATTTTCCTCTTTGGCATTCCTTAATTCCATTACCACTACTCCTGGTTCTTCCTTCTGTGGCCAAGAAAACTGTCTAATCCTTTTTCCTCCACATTTTAAGCAACCAATGATATATGGTATCTTACACAGGAATATGTAGATCCTGCCCCCAACAATGAAACTATACGTCATCTATGCCCTTCCATTTCCAGCTATGGAAATATCCATGTCTTTCCCTAAATTTTCCACAGGTGGTGTACCCAGCATTCCAGGGGTCTTCCACTAGAATTCTTTGATATTTCAGGGTAGTCTATGGAGCATATGGGATATCTATTAGCTATCTTAAAACCATGACTGGTCAATGTTTCTAGAACTTCCTTTTTGCTGCTTTTTCAGCATCATCCTCAGTAGTATTGCATTAGCACCATCAGCAATATTTTGTAACCTACTTACACCCACAGTGTGCCTGTTCCTTGCCCTTTGAGTAACATTCAACTTTAATTCTTTGATGACTATGATATATTATTACTTACAGCCACAAGAATATTAATGAACTCTGTTTCAGGGAGAAATTTAAGAGCCGTATAAAGCATTTAAACTAGTAGAGATGGGGTAGGTATATTTCAGCAAAGCCAGAATATTGAATATAGCTTTTTAATTTTTTTCCTCAGCTAAAGGACTTTGCTACCCACCTCCCACATAAATAATAGCTTTTGAAATAGTGAATCTAGCTTTCTCTATCAACATGAATGAGTGATCTCCCCTGGACTTGAGTAGAAGATATACATTGACATCTTTGAAGATGGTTTAACCATGAAGTTCCATTTTACTTTTCGTGATCAGTAGGACAGTATTTCTACTTACATAATGTCTGACATAAAATCACAGCTTCCCCGAAAGAGGCAATTTAATAATCTAATCATCAGAATTGTAGTTTTCTAGGCTCCCTGGAGCCACAGGTCAAATACAAAGGGTGGTTGTTCAACCCTGCCTACCTATAAGAAATAGAAGTTGATTACTTGGATTTCTGATGAGGGAAAAGACATATCTTTCTACTGAGTTCTCAGTAATTAAGGTTCTGCCTTCTTTGACATTGAATAAAATAGCAAGTGATTTCCCTGGAGTCATTGATTTATATTCTTTCTCTGTTCCCTGGTTCTGAATGCATTGTACTCTGTTGGTAAGATGCTAGCGTGGTGACCCTTAAGTCTTCATACAGTGGCTTGTGAGGAGAATTGGGATCGTATAACATGAACTGCACTAAATAAATGTAAAATAGTACCTTTGAAATATGCATGAATAATATTGTTCAAATAACAAGCTCAGAGAGAGAAACCTTGCATGTTTTCCTAGGAGGAAAATAATCATATTTTTTCTGAGATCAATATAATTCTTCACTAAATATTCCTTATGCATTTATTCCAACAAACAGACTATGATTTATTTATGATTACACATAAGAGTTTATATATTTATGGTGATATACTGTCAAACCCATGGGAAAGAAAACTTCAGTGATAGGCAACATCACCATAATACAATGATGATAAATGTTTCCAGAAGACTTAGGGTTGAAACCACATTCAGTGCTTGTGAGTATTTTGTGTTTTATTGGTTAGGAGAGAAATAAGAATCAAGCAGTTTCAACTAAACATGAGAGTTGAATGAAATAAAATAAGTATTTATTAAGCAATTACTATGTGCTAGGAACTATATTAAGTAAATTACAGATATCATCCCATTTTATAACAAATAAAACTATGTAAAGGAGAAACATAACATATGCATTAAAATTGAACTGCTTCATCATTTTTTATTTTAGCAATTTTGTTTGTTTTGACGTAGTTGAGGTTTCATGGAAACCACACTGCATTTAGAATCCCGATGTCTGGGTTCAAATCTCAGCCCTTGTTAATTAGGTAACCATGGGCAAATCAATACACTTTTGTGCTACACTTTTTCTATCTCTAAAAAGGCTTGTGCAACCTCTGTCATTTCGTTGCTGTGTAGACCAAATTAGATAATGGATGCAAAGTGATTTGTGAAGTACCATATAAACATTGGCTCTTATTATTAGTAGTATTTTCAGAAATGTCTAATGCTTGGAACAGATAGTTAAAATTAAGACCTGTCTTTATGATATATGTCTTTGGTGAATGAGTCTCCTATAAATAGAGCTATTGATGGTACTGCAGTGAGGTACCTCATATATCAAACACCTGCTTCTGTGAGACAAGTTTAATGCATAGAATGAGTCTTTATTAGGAGCTACAGAATTTTAAGCCCTTGTTACAACCTTTGCCATTGATTTTAAAATGTTTGCTGTGACCCAGTCAATTCCTAAAATTAGGATTTTACCTGAGTCAGGCTATAAGGTGACAATGATATTTGCATTGTCATTGCTTTCTTGCTTACTGTTATCTCTTACCCCATCTTCCTCATCTAACAATAGAGGCTGGCATTTATAGAATAAGGGCTAACTCTGTAAAGCTTAAATTAATTGAAAATCATTCATGGTTATATATTTGGTCAAATTAATATATTAAACTTGAAATTATTTTATCTGACTATTTTACAGAGAGATAATTATAATAGAAAGTCTAGAACAATTCCAAGAGGTCTTCAGTCTTTTTATATTAGAACATAGTGATCATGAAAACAGCACTATAGCCTCTCAGATCTACCATTCTTTAAATCTTTGGATGGAAGATTACTCACAAAGATTTGACTATTTAAATAACTGCTAATTGCTTGTTATGTTCAAGTGTGGAATGAGGACTTCCCTTGTACAATTTTTGCCATTTTGTAGGTAGCTTGATTTGAGTCATGTCTAGCTCTTAATACTATTTGTAAACAACCATGAATCAATCAGTGGTCTGATAAGAGTCTAACTAATGGTGATAAATGGATTAAGGGTTCTCTACTACTCCACATCAAGTGAAGACATAAACAATGTTCAGGATAACTGTAATGAATTCTCACTAGGATATCCTCAACACAGAAACACTCCTTATAGGTATAGAGTGTCTACATGCACTAAAGTATTATAGCAGCACTCCAAGATGATCCCTCTCGGTGATTTGGCTGGCATGGTTCTCTCCTCTTCTCTGCCAGACCCATGGATTCCAGACTCTAAACAAGTTTGCTGGTTTTATGCAAGCTCCAAAGGCCATGATCAAGTCTCCTAAACTGATCGTAATGAACTTCATATGGCAGCTAAGTGATACAGTGGATGGGCTGGGCCCGGAGTCAGAAAGATTTGATTTCATATCTAGTCTCAGACATGTTCTTAGCCATGGGAACCTGGACAAGTCATGTAATCTCCATTTGCCTTGTTTTCCTCATGTAAAATGGAATTAACAATAGCACCTACCTCCCAGGGTTATCATGAAGATAAAATGAGATATTTGTAAAGAGCTTCACAAACCTCAAAGCACTGTATAAATGTTAGCTATTACTATTATTAGTATTGAGATAGCTAGGTAGCACAGTGGATAGTGTCAGCCTCGGAGTTTAGAAGAATCATCTTCATGAGGTCTAGTCTGGCCACAGAGACTTATTAGCTTTGTGACCTTGGGCAAATCATTTAACCCTGTTTGCCTTAGTTTTCTCATCTGTAAAATGAGCTGTAGAAGGAAGTGGCAAACCACCTCAGTATCTTTGCAAAGCAAAACAAAACAAAAGCCAAAACCCTAAATGGGGTCATGAAGAGTAAGACACAACTGAAGTGATTGAACAACAACAATTACTATTATCATATGTAGAATATTTATTTATCTTTGTAAATTGGAAGCTCCCATTTCAAGGGCTAATTATATTGCAAACTTCTTTAGGGATCATGAAAACCTATATCTCCTGAAGAGCTTGGTGGATTTCATTTTGCAACATCAAGAATATTCATGATTCATCCAGTGGAAAGATTATTGAAATGCAAATCAGACTTTTTATTCTGTTTCTAATGGCCAAGTCTTGTGATAAAACCCAAGACTTGTAAGGAAATAGTAACTTATCCTTGGTGTGTACTAAAAGGTGTGTACTAATTCTAAAGCTATTTCTAGAGTTTTACCTGAAGCAAAATTTTGCATTTGCATTTGGCATGTCACTGATGCAAGTGTAATATTTCTTGGCAATGCAAGTATGAGAGTGAGTGAAAAAATAAAGTAGAGCATATTCTCAAAATGCTGGCTTTTTTCTGAAACCCAAACAAAAATATTAGCATCCTTATTCTATAGTTCCACCACATCTCAGACACAGCAAAAGGGATGAGCAGCCATGCGTACACTACAGGGAAATTATGTCTTTGAAAAAGAAAATTCACCTCACTCATTGATTCTTCCTTCTGTTTGAATTAGTAATTTACTAAACATTTTCCAAAAAGTTCCCTTAGTCAGAAGTGTCGAGTTTTTTGTATACCCAGAATAAGTATGTAGACAACTAAATGAACTTTTGAGTGGTCAAGATTGGGTATAGGGTTTTTCAAAATATTAGTATAAAGTTTATTGATTACCATTTCCATTGTCTGGTAATAGTACATTTGGGGCTGATTACCTGGTTCATGGTATTTATTCCCTGTGGATTTTTTGGTGCACAGAAATTTTAAAAACTTTAAAAATTACCTTCCCCCTCTATTTCCTTCTATATGTCTCCCACACTCACTCCCAGAGTGATATCCATTAAAATAAAGACTAAAATAAATAGAAAAAGAAAAAGAAATTAAGCAAAAACCATCAACATATCCAAAAAGTCTTATGTTAAATGTAGTGTCACACAACCATTCCTCCCCCCTACCTCTGCTAAAAAGCAAGGAGAGATGTCTTTTCATGTTTCTTCTTTAAATAGAAAAGTGTGTCTATCAAGAATTCTTTTATTCCACGTTCCCAGATTTCTTATTCCAACCAGGTGTTAACATTTGCATCCTCTTTCAGTTCTACAAGTAGACCTTCCTTTAGGGCTGGCTTCAGCATTGTAGTAGAAGGACATAAAAACGTGTAAGACTATCAGAAATCTATCTCACCTTTCCAGTTGTCTCTGTTCTGTACAGTTGTCCCTCTGTTTGTTCCCATTTTGTTCCAGTAGACCTCTAGGCTTTTAATCACTGCCTAAATAAATTGAATCTAGTTTTTTGCCTAATTCTACTCACCTTCTAGGCCAGGAATTTCCAAACTTGGGATTCTCAAATGCCTTGGGTCTATATTCCTTTTTAATCTGAATAAATTGTTAAGTTTATCATAAATAAGCACAAAATAAACAAAATAAAATATTTTTCCATAAGGAGAACTTTATTTGGTATATAACTGTTTTGTGTGTTTTGTTAAGACTACTCCTATACTACTCCTATATTATTCAGTTGAATAATATAGCTATTTCCGAGTATTCCCCATATGCCCTTAAGAAGTATGGATATGCTTGTTCTAATCTGTCTGCCTCTCTTTGACCCACTACTAATCCTGCACTAACTGCTGTTGAATGCTAGCTAAACTATAATATCTGATTCCTGGCTAAGCCTTCCCCATTTTCTTCAGACCTGGATTTATACCTTAAACCTACAGCAGCCACTTGCCCGATACAGACCTTGGAAGACAGCATTAATTCATGTCTCTTTTTAAGTCTCAGAAAATAACCATACTAGGACTTGATATATTAACCCACTTCTACTAGCTTGATTGGGGTCAGGGACAAATTAAGTTAATGAATGTCTAAATGCCATTAGATAATTGATACTGTAGTTTGTTTTGGGTTTTTTTTTACATTAAATGATGAGATACATTATACATCCTAGTACCTTCTGTGAACCATGCCTCTTCCATACAGAGGAATTGTTTGAATGGTCAATCAGATATGGTATGCTAAGTAGAATTAATTATACCAAAAATTACCCAGTCTAAGTTACTGACAATGCCTACTCTCATTCAGTCTACTAAGTTAGTGGCATAGTGTCCTCACAAATTAACCTCGTTTCTGGTATATTTCCCCTACTATGACTCCTTGCTATAATAGTCTATGGCAGTAACCTGTTAAAGTGGTATCCATTACCATGTGACAAGTACAACAACATAGTCCTTAAAGCTCCTAGTTCCATCAAGACATGGCTATATCCCAGTTGTAAAGAACATGACTTTGAATGAGACCATATACATTGTCTATTCTGGATTCCAGGGGCTTTATTTTGATTTTTATGAATATTCTTCCCCTCTTAGTTGCCACCTGTTAGGGACCATGGACAAGGAGAGTGACAACATCAAAAGCAGAGGTCCTGGTAAGGCCATTTATGGGTATACAATGAGACAAAAATCTCCAAATAACTTCTTTTTACTTGTTTTGTGGGAATCCTGCTTTCCAAAAAGACTCTTTATTTTATCCTAGTCCCGGCCATATCCACACTCAATAGGTAAACTTTGAGAGTTTGCACCAGAAATTGAGAAGTTCCAAGGAATGAAAAAGAAGTCTCAACACCAAAGTGATATAGCCTTTTTTTCTTTTTACAAAGCCGATGAAGGTTGTTTTGGATTGACTATGCATATTTGTTACAAGTTTTGTTTTTCATTTTTAAAAATTTCTTTGGGGTGAAATTTAGAGAGAGAAAATATAATTTTGTTAAATAAAAAAAAATAAAATTTTAAAAGCAATGTGACCCCAGTAGGTCTGGTATCAAACCAAAAGGATGATCGTTGAATAAGTGCATAATTCTACCAGTTGGCAGATGAGAAAAAGAGCCATTAATGGAATTCTTCAAAAAATGCCTGAATAGAATGTTAAAGGAACAAATACACAGAAGCCACGTGTCACTATAACTTGACTGTGTCATTCATGAGTCCTACCTAGCTCCAGCTTCTCAGATTCCCCTGGCAAAACTTTCTTAACAGTAGCAATAGTATATGGAAAAGCTTGAGTTCACTAGTGGTGAAAACTCAGCCACTTCCTCTTTTACCTGTTGATTGTAGATGACAGTAGAGATGAAGAGATTTCTCAAAGCATTGACAACAGTGATGCATTTCCCTTCCACCCCTGCAGTCTAGGTCTCTTGTCTTCACTAATGTGCTAATAGAACATCTGTCCCAGCCCTTAAGTACCAAAAAAGTGCAATTTACACCTAGACATAATGGATATATAGTAGAGACTGGATATTTTGTGATGTTTTATTAATATTTTCATATTTGTAATAACACTTTACAGAGTTTACGAAGTTGTGTTATCTCCATTTTAAGACATTACTGCTTATCATTTCTAATATTATAATTATTATATAAATGAGGAAATGGACCCTAACAGGTCAAATGACTTATCTACCATCATACAGCTAAGTGTCAGAGGACAGATTGTGACAAGAGTCTTCTGATTCTAAATCCACTCCTCTTTCTAGTAGGCCACTACTGTTACATTAAAATTAAATCTGTTAGAGATTTAAAATCCAGTAATATATTTCCCCAGAGCTTAAATGGATTTGTGCCTTTCCATTTTCTCTGACTCACATAACCACTGTGTACTCTGTTCAAACCACACAGAAAATAAGTTCACATTCAGTGTTTTTTCTTCAGAGTCTCCAGCAGCTTTACTTTATGAACATCTGTCCTTCAGTTGGCACTTTTTAAATGTTGGGTGTGCTTTCTTATCTATTGTGAAGAGGAATCATGTGAATGACACAGAGTTATAGTACCAAAGGCTTCTGTGTGTTTTCCCCTTGCTAAGAAAAAAAAAAACTTGTTTTATGTTAAATTGTTTATTATTGCATGACTATCTTTCCTGAGATTACATGAAAAAGAAATGAGCGTGAAGTAATAAAGGCTGGCTATGTTTTTGTTGTTTCGAACACTTTTTACACATACACTGAATAGAAAGAGCACCAAAATTAGACTATCGGACTTGAGATTAAGTAGTTCCTCAGAGACTTGGTATCTCTGGGACTCTGGGAAAATCACAACTAATCTCAGTCTCAGTTTCCTCATCTGTAAGATGGGGACAGTAATAGAACAAAGCTCACAGGGTTGTTGTGAGGATCAAATGAGATAATATATGTAAAGTGTTATATAAATCTTAAAGCTCTGTATAAATGCTAGTTATTATTATTGTAGTTGTAACTTGATGGGCTTGATCCTGAATCCAATTTTTATGATTGGGAAATAAGATGAAATGCTTGTCTCAAGCACTGTTTATGCATAGTAACAGGGAATATTTCTATGTAGGCAGTGTACTTGGGTAATGTATATACACAGAAACAACTAAAACTAAGCAAACAAGTGATAATTTGTTTTTAATTCAATCATTATGAAGAAGTTCAATTATCCTTGCATGGAAGTGAAATAAATAAGGTTGGTGTTACATTTTTTCTGTTTATAATAAGTTACTCTTCTATTTCCTCTGGCTGATTTTTTTAATACCTCTAGGGAATTAAGACTTTATCAATGCCAGAGTTGCTAGCCTTTTTGGTCGTGGGTCCAGGAAACCACAGTCTATATCTGATACCATAACTGGACCTTTGTCTAAGCAGGATCATGGAAAATAGCACAGCCCTTGTGAAAATGCAACAGGATAAAAATACTCTTTAATTGCAGTATCCAAAATTTACACATGGTGGTGATGGCTCCTCATGAAAATAGACATTTCAACTTACAAAATGGCCCCTTTCTCTAGTCTTCCGTTTCCAGATCAGAAAATTTCTACTTCACCTTGATTAAAAATAAGAAAAAGAAAGCATTTCCTTTGCTTCTGACAATGTTAATTGTTCTCTTATGTAGAACATTGTGCTTTTTCCCCCTAAAGAAGCAAGATTAATGTACTCTTCATGTGCTTCACAGTGCTTTTGCCAATAGTCATCATAGATTACAGTAAGCATTGAATTCACAGTAGTACATTTGTTTTAGCTCATGGTTACACTGTCATGAAAGATCGAGAAGAGGTCATGGGTAACATGCCAGCCCATGACTACAGCGACATAGTGGCTCTAGGATGTCAACATCACAAAATAATGCTTCCTTGATTAGAAAGGTCACATGAATTGATCTATATCTCTATAAATCCTACTAGTCCCCTTTCATTGAACATTCACTCTAAGGTACTTTATTTTGACTCCTCAGCTTTGGAACTACTAAAATAATCTCATTTTCCAACCCTTGCTTTACCCTTGATATTGAGTATTTCAATGCATTCTAGCTTGACCTGAGACATTTTAGCATGCACTGTGATTTGGACCATGACCTTCTGCTGGTGCTTGTACTTAACCATCAGTACATGCTCTTCAATAAGCCCTCTCAATGGAGGCTCTGTGGACCTTGCTTTTGCATTAAATTAGTTCGGATCTTTGTAGGTCACATTCCTTTTTTCGTAGCATAGTATACTCAGTCAATCATCAGAGTGTACAAACTAAACTCTTTTACATGTATTATTTCTAGTGCTCTTCCTTCTCAAGATAGCTTGGCTATCCTATTGTCAAAGACACATTCTTGGATATTTTATCCAATTTTCAGCTCTAGACTTTCTCCCCTCTTACTCCACCCATTGAGAAGGCAAGAAAAATAAAACCCATTACAAATATATATATATATATACATATATATTTATGCAAAACAAAGTTCCATGTATGTTATTCTCCACCCACCAAACCGTGGGGGTTGGGGGGGGACAATAAAAAAAGAAGAGACAAGAATATGCTTCATTCTGTACTCTGGGTCCATCAGACTTATGTTTAAAGATGGATAGCATGATTCATCTTGAGTCCTTTGGAATTGTGTCTAGTTATTGTATTCATTACAGTTACAAATCTTTCAAAGTTTATTCTCTTTACAATATTGCTCTTACTATATAAAATATTCTCTTGCTCTTCCTTACTTCTCTCTGCCTCAAGTCATGTATAATATGTCTTCCCAGGTTTTTTCTGAAACCAGTCTCTTCATCATCAATGACAATATGGCAACATTCCGTAACATTCATGTACCACATTTTATTCAGCCATTCTCTAAATGATGACAGTTCTCTCAGTTTCCAAATCTTTGCCACCATAAAAAGAGCTGCTATATATATATATATATATATATATATATATATATATATATATATATATATATATATATTTGGTAAAATAAAATATATATAAATATATATATATATATATATATATATATATATATATATATATATATATATATATATATTTGGTAAAAATGAATCCCTACCTCTTTCTTCAATCTCTTTTAGTTACAAGCTTAGCACCAGTATTGCTGGGTCAGTATGTACAGTTTAATAGCTTTTTAGGCATAGGTTCAAATTGCTCTCCAGAACAGTTGAATGAGTCCATAATTCCACCAATTGCTCATTAGAGTACTTATTTTTTCACATCCCCTCCAGTATTCATCATTTCCCTTCTGTGTCATTTTAATACTTTTAATAGATGTGAGGTTGTATTTCAGAGGTATTTTTATTTGCATTTCTATAATTATTAGTGATTTGGAGCATTTTATATGACTATTGATGGCTTTGATTTCTTCCTTTTGGTTCTTTTTTAATCATGTGGATCACTTGTATATTCCAAACATTTCCCACTTCACGAACTACGGTTTCCACCTTGATTTTTCCTGCACTTAATATATGTACCACAGTCTCCATGGTTAATGATTACATGAATGAATTAGGGACTGGTTGGACTAATCTTCACCATATTGATGAGTGTGATTTTCAAGAATTTTCCTGCCTCTCCCTCCTTATTTTCCCCGCCATTATAAAAACTCTTTTTTACAAAGTGCTTGTTATATGTTTGTTTACTGATTATTTATAGTATTTGGAAGGTAAAGAATTGAAAGTTAAGGGGGGATGGGAAATATATAAGAATATTGCAGTTTATTTTTTCTACTTTTCTTCTGAGGTACAAATCAGATGATTTGGTAGATCATTTTTTATAACATTTCACATTCACAAAATGAAATATGTCTTCAGAATATCACAAATAATCCTGTTGGGTAAGTGTGCAAGAATGAATTTTCCTTTTGCAAAGGAGGAAACTGAGACTTGCCTGAAGTCGCATATATTAAATATCCAAGTTAACAGTTGAACTCAGATCCTCTGACTCTAATTTAGTACTCTTTCCAGTATGATAGCTTGCCTCTGATTTTAAGAATGCTACATTTATGGAAACTCATTGAACGAAATTCCAAAACTGATGGTCATTAGTGACTATAATTGACATAAAACATTATTTTTAAATATATTTTATTTTTTTTTATGTATTTCATTAAATATTTCCCAATTACATGTAAAAACATTAACAAAGTTTTGAGTTCAAAAGTCTCTCCTTGAGGAGGCAAACAATATGACATCAATTATACATATGAAATCATATAAAACATATCCATATTAGCCATGTTTCAAAAGAAAGCATACTTTAAAAAAAAGAAAAATAAAGAAAGTTTAAAAAAAGTATGCTTCATTCTTCACTCAGAGTTCATCAGTTCTCTCTCTGGAGATGGATAACATTTAAGCATGTGCAATTTTCAAAGGATTTTTGAAAGCTTTTACATTTTGTGTGAAAATTTCAAAGAGTATTGTTAGGTCATCAGTATAGGGCATAGATTTTTCTTTCTGCAGATTTGGCTCTGACTACCTGTATCTTTTACCCTCAAAAATATAGTGGTAATTTGATAGTTTCATTTACTTGAATGCTTTGAAAGCAAAAATTTTGTTATAACAACAGTATTTTGCTTCTTTGAGAGATCTGTGGTCTCTTTCGTATGTGAAATGAATGCAGGTTTCATTTGAGTTAAATTTGAAAAGTCTGGTTTCTTTTTTGAAGAATATCAGTGTGCTTAGTTTTTGTTTGTGCCTTTATTTTCCAAGTCTTCTGATCAGACAAGGTATATATATTTTCCCCATCTGCTAGCCATTTCCAAAAATTCACATGTCCTCAGTTTCCTTATTTGTAAAATGGGATTAATAATGGTACCCAGCTCACAGGGTTGTAAAGAAGATATGATGAAATAAGATATATAAACTGTTTTACAAACCTTAAAGCACTATATAAATGCTTGCTATTATTGTTAATCATATAGCTTTATAAGAAGACTATTGTCTTCCAGAATGCTGGAATGACCAGCAAATATATTAACTTATATTTATATCATATAATTATTACTATCATGATAATTATATTATATATAATTATAATATATAATTAACATGTGGTACTATATTAATACTAAAATATTAATATTGTCTAGGCTACAGTTAAAAAACAAACAAAAAAATTGATCATACACAATTCCTTTGGAGCCAGAAAGTACAGTCACCATCCAAAAGGATAAAAAATGGATTTTTATTGTTTCCCCACTTCAAAATACACTGCATCTGGGCAGATGCGTAGCAAATTCCATTTTAACTGACCCCACTCTTTAGGATGTAATTGTTTTACTATTTAATTTCCCTATTTTATACCCCCGTTTAATTTTAAAACTATGAAGCATTTTGGACTTTGAAAAAGATACATGTTCTAATCATCTCATTACGTGGGCTAGGAAACTGAGTACCAAAGAGATGAAATGACCTATGCAACATGACATAACTAGCAAAAGCCAGAACAGAAACCATCAACTGAGTGTGAGAGTTAAAAGGGGGCTTCTGTGATTGCAGACAACAAATTTACATCCTATGGGGGAAAAAAAAATCTAGTCACTGACACATACAATAAATGCAAATTTTTCCTCTGGCCCAAACCCAAATGAAGTTGACTCCTTTTATTTCCTTCTTTTGACTTTTTGATATTGTTCAGTCATTTCAGTCATGCCCGACTCTGTGATCTCATTTGGGATTTTCTTGGCAATGATTCTGGAATGGTTTGCTTTTTTTCTTCTCTAGAGGCAGAGTTAAGTAACTGGCCCAAGATCACATAGCTAGTAAGTATCAGAAGCAAGATTTGAACTCACTAGGATGTCTTCTTGACTTCAGGCCTGGTACTCTATCCACTGGGTCAGCTTGTTCTGATTTTAGCAGAGCTAAATAGTTGATTATTCACTATGTGCTTAGAAGTGGCAAGGCACTGAGCCACAACAGACAGAAAGCTAGCTTCAGAACCAGAAATACCTGGTTAGAGTTGTCTGATGTATTCTGCAACTGTGACTTGAAGAGATGTTGCTGACTTGCGTTGGTGGAAGGATTTTCCTCAGTCAGGCAGCTCCCAATACCAATGAAATTACAGGTCCTATTCCTATCACTGTTGCTATTGCTGTCCCGATCCCAATCAGATACTTTAATTTTTTTTCCAGTGAGTCATTTTTAGCACCTTAAGTAGAGGGTTTCTTTGTTTCAAATAAACTTTATTATATATAATTTTAAGCTTAAAGAATTGCTAAAATAGGAAACTATGCAGAGTTGTGTTTAGCTAGCATAATTTGACTGGTATTCAATACAATTAGTGTAATAATGGACTGTTATCATGGGATTCCACTAACTTAGACTCAAAACTTGGAGTCAAACTGCAAAGGTTTAATCAGGCAGAAGTCCCAACAAACAAAAATGCCAACATCAAAAGCCATCCAGGCCAAGTTGTGCTGATCCCAGCTTGGGTCTCAAACAAAATGTAAGGCTGTTTTAAGTCATTTTGAATTTCATGCCCCCACATCTTTAGGAAATTCAAAGCTGAAGATTTGGTCTCTGAAAACCTTTTTTTCTCTCTTAGTATGATAGAAATAAACAGCATATATGCTTCATATTTAAAATGTTTGATACGTTTTGTTCTGTTTGTGCTCTCTGGTTATGCTGGGCAGTTCTTAAATAACATGGATAACAAATGTCCCATGCTCTTTGGCTCACAGGAAATGAGGATGCTTAACGTGCTCTCCCTCTGTGAATTAGCTCAATAAATTTGAATTGCTCGTTAGAGGTCCAATGCCCCATTGTTGCCTATATGTGAACGGATTGAATGAATAGAAATCTGATGGAGGGAGAAAGAAGACAGTGAGAGATTTCACATAATTGTCGTTGCCAGAGAAACCATTTCCTTGCTGTCTGGGCATGTTCACAGCAGCTTAGATGAACTGGAATCTCAGTTCAGCTCTTGCTGTGGCTTTCAGTGAAGAAAACAAACAGTAAGGGGGAGAAGCTTACAGAGAGAAATTGAGAAATCTTTAAAATATTATTTTAATTTTATGTAGGGCCAGCTTTGGACCACTATGGCACAGAGGTACCATTACTCCTACGAGTGTATATGTTTGTGTATATCCGACCTTCAGTTTGATATTTTTGCCTTTTCCTACTTCTTTTGCACAAGAAGACTGTATGTGACTGTAGTAGATAGATAGAAAGATAGATAGATAGATAGACAGGCAGACAGATATATGTATCCCTTTTTCCATTTATGTTGTTTTCTGGGAGGATGAGAAAGGATAGGGCAATCAGATTTCAATGACCAACATGAAATTCAGAAAACTGGATGTAAATCAGCATGTAGCCCTTTTCATCTTTCCCTTCTTCTCAATTCCTTCTCTTGCTACTTTTAGCCAGGTGGATAAATTATGTTATCTGAAAATATAAAATCTGAATGCAAGACTACCTTATTTAATTACTGAATCTACATGCACCAAGTGTTTATGCTTATTTGCCATGCACTGTGTTAAACTTTGGGAGAACAAAGAGAAAAAAAAACACAATGCTCATCCTCAAGAAACTTACATCTTAATGGTAAAGACAACATGTATATGAATATATGAAGAAAATAAATACAAATTAGATTTGCAGTAATTTGAGAGGGAAAGACTTAAGCAGCTATAGGCACAGTGAGGAAGCAGGAAAGGACCTCCTGCCAAACTTAATATACTTTACCTGGGTCTTGAAGAAAAACACGTTCTAAAAGACAGAGATGATGAGGAAGAGCATTCCAGACATGGGAGATAGCCTCTGCAAAGTCATAGAGATGGAAGATGGAACATTACGTGTAAGAAACCACAGAAAGTTGGTCCATGTGGCAGGAACAGTGAATGTGTGGAGATGAGTAATGTATAAGAATACTGGGAAAACAGGAAGAGATCAAAGTGTGGAGTTTTCACTGCCAGGAGAGAAGTTTGAATTTGATGCTAAAGATGATAGGAGTCACTGGAGTTTATTGAGTAAAAAGCAGAGTGACATAAAAATCCTTGTACTTAAAAAATGCTTTGACAGTTAAGTAGAGGATGGTTAAGCGGAGATATTTGAAACAAAGAAACATAGAAAGCTATTTCAACAATCCAGGAAAGAGGTAGTAAGGGCTGAACTAGGGTGAGATTTAGCTGAGTGGAGAGAAGGTGATGTACATGAGAAATGTGGAGTTGAGATTAACACCGAGATTGAGAAACTTGGTCCATAGTGTATAGATGGCTGTCCTTGTAATAAATAGAGGGTCTAGGTTCGCATCCACCTTTGATATATACTGACTTTGTGATCATGGATCATACCACTTAAGCTCTCATTGCCCCCAGTTAACTCTCTAAGACTATCAGTTAAGGACAGTTGTTGATTTAAGTTGATAGAAAGAGTTATTGTTGTATTGGGAGGAGTTCCCTAAAACTTTGAAATCACATCTAGGCTCAAAAATGGTTGGTGTAAGGGTATTATAGTTAACTACATGCTTTCATTTCTTAACTTCCAGCTTCTGTAAGTATAGAAGCTGGCTGTCTAACAATAATGTAAAGCATTGGTTGTTTTCATTTGTGAATTATGTGTGATAGAGCTCTGTGAAAAAGCTGACATTTTGGATGTGTTTTTTTCTTCTTTTTTGGTCTACCAGCTGCTTTTGAAGTTTTCATAATGCTTTTCCACTTTAAAATACATTATCCACTTAAAAAGCACGAGACCATTCTCACTTGGGACACTCTGAATGCCCATGAATATTGAAGAAAATAAAGGAAGAAAGAAGTTAAATTTCTTACCTTAGGATATGAGGATCAGGGTATAGTTTAGAGACAGAACATTCTAACCTCAGAAAAGTTCTCCCTCTTCAGAATACAATGATCTCTTTAGGGCTTTCATATTGAACATTTTAAAGGTTATTTGATGTGGTAAGATAAAATATAATTGTATTCAGAAAATTCCTTGTATGATGAGGGAGAGAAAGAGGACATATGTCTAAATATTCTCTACTACCAAAATGGGAAAAATAAGAGGAAAAGTTCAGTCATAAATAAGATAGTAGAAAGAAAAAATGACTTTTTAAAATTCCTGTTCTCCCCTATTTGTTTGGTTCTTTCCTCATATTATTTAATTGATCTAAATGATGCTTTCATAAAATCATAGATGCAAAGTAGGTCAATGTTGTATTTTATCTCAATGAATCTTAACTGACCCATTAAAAAGGCTTCAGTGGATCAGTTCAAAAGGTAATCTATTTATTGTGACTGGTTAAGTGTCTAATTGGTTGGTCTTGTACTTTGCAAACCTTTCCCTGGTAGACCCCAAGTGCTAAAATATACCTCTGCTTGCAGAATTTCTCCATGCTAATTTCATTTGCCCAAGGGATGTTCTCTGATTTGCATTTCTTTTTGATGACCTGTCTTCTTTGGGCCAACATCTGTAGGGAGCTGAGATAGGTAGCAGCCAAGTCATAAAAGAGTTATATTGTATTTCCCCTTCTCCTTTACATGTTTTCTGTACTTTTTAAAATTATTATTCACACATTCTTCTCTGGGTTTTTAATCCTCTCTCTTTACTTTGATTTTCCCCATGTAACTGGTACTAGAGCAGAGCATAATTTTCTCATCACCAAACATTTCCATTTCTCACACGCTATTTGATTTTACCCTTCTGAGCTATTGCTAGGGGTCTGACAGCACCATCCAAAGTAAATATCTATGCTGTCAGAGCTACTCTTGTGAACCTCTTGTTGAAACCTTAAATGATAAGAAGGTTGGATTGCAATCGAAAAACGGAATGTTTAGTCTTCTCTTCTGCAGATGCCAGCTGAAAATGGAAAAGTTCTTGCTTGTGCTGTAAATCTCAACACCTTCATGTGTCAGGAGTTCTCATTGTAAATTCAATGGTTAGAAGCGTCTATTAGAAATGATTTGTTATAGAAACTGCATAAATAGTTCTCATAATTTATGAAACAAATCTAAGTTTGTTAGGAAGTAATGTCACAAAGCACCCTGCAGAGGCTTCTTCTGAGAAACATGAGGGTTTTCAGTGGGAGATTCAGACTGTCTGTAGATATTTACATGAGACACCTTTCCAGTTTGATAGATGATCTGTCCTTAGATAGTCTATGTACAATAATAACTCTCCATGGTAATTTACAACTTAGGCAGTATGGGTTACTGAAATCCATATGTAATCAACTGTAATATTTCCATAGTGCAACTGTATATGAGGTTATCATCTACTTTGCTTTCATTGTTGATATACTCATCAGTGCTATTAATTCTAATCTAAACTTTGCCCACAGTAGCTGAGAATAAAGGACTTTAATGCCTTAACACTAATAACCACTTCTCCCTGCAAAATAGTGTGATTTTAAAACAAAGTCTCTGTCTCTCCTCCCTCTCTTTATATATTTGAGAGTGTGTGTGTGTGTGTGTGTGTGTGTGTGTGTGTGTGTGTGATATAGAATACATCTATTGTGTGCAGATATTAGTACAACTTGGATGAGTTAGGGAAAATTTTGTAAAATATTTCTGGAATGTCAACAGCTGAACTAAATATGTTCTAAGAGTTTACCTGCCAAATGTCCATTGATTCAATTCTAACTTTCTCTGTGATAATAGCTCTGCCTATTGATTTAAGTTCCATTCTTAGCTGCAGATCCCCTTGGTAATTGTCACAAGTATTGCATAGAATTGATAAAACCATTGGCACCACAGGCACAGAGAACATTACCATAAGTTGACAAATTTGACCTAGCAGTGCACCACATGAACAGTTCTCTTAGCATTTTTGAAAATGCTCTCCTCTGCTTTCTTGTTCCTTTTGAAGTTATGTTTCATTAACATTACAATCACTCTGGCAACACTCAATTGAGGGAAGGTGGTCATTAACTTCATTTGTGCAGATGGTTACTCTAAAAATTTACCAAATAAAGATGAAAGTAAGATTTTGTGTTTTTGTGGCACCCCCCCACCTCGCAGTGCCAATTTCTCCTCATACTTCACACATATATGAATAAGCAGAGCCAGATTCTCATATAATGTTGGTAATATCACTCCATTTACTGAGTAGTCGACTCCCACTTTGTCCTGGGGACCATATACCACATGGATATCTTCCACTACGTGATTCCTTTTAAAAGAACAAATATAATTTCATTTAGACATGTTGCAAGTCATGTTTCGAAAGATTCCAAAGACTATTCTTTATTTTTAGGTCTCTATTTAGTCTCATTAACATGTAATAAATTTAGGAAGATTACCTAAAAGCATGATAACTTCTGGACTTTCTATTCAAGGTGTTCTATTAAATAAAAGAACCATTATAAAAATCATAATTCTAAACAAAATTATAAATCCTCAGGACTGGGCAACTAGTTGTGTTTTTTTTTAACTTTCTGTCCAATAATTAATATATTGCAGATGTTCTTTGTAGTAGAAGTAAAGGGTAATTCTATTCAACAAGAATCCATAAGCCTTGTATCAAAGCCTTGCTCCTGTTATAAAGGGATCAGGAACACGGGGGAACTGTCCTTCATTGGCTTATTCCCTTTACTCAGCTGGAACTTGAAAACATCTATATCTAGTTCTCCCCTAGGTGTAGCTACCAGTGCCCCTTAAAAGCTCAGTTTTTAAAGGCTTAAAATATAGAAGAGTTTTATTTACAAATTATAAGACATAAAAAGGACTCTCACACCAGTCCATAAAAATCAAGATAACCTCAGGAAGCTACCCTTCTTGAAAATCTGTGTAGTTTCTGCAATTTAAAGCACTACTCTAGATTTAATGGGACCCCAGCAATAGGGTAAGCTATGGTTTGCTCCTCTATTTTAGTAATACCTTTGAAGACTTATCTGGGTCAGATTGCTTTTTTTTTTTTTTGCTAGTAGCTCTACTCGAGTTATTCGCCACTAGTGTTTTATCACTCATTGCTGTTGGTTTTCCTTTTAGTAGTATTATTTATCTGTTTCATGGTCCCTATAGTTCAGGTCTCCTTTAGTGCCTATCATCTTCTCCAGGAGACAATATTAATTCACCTGGCCTGAAGAGCTTCCCTTGGGACATCTTCTCATATTGCTACAACTATTTTATTCCTCCAGACTACAATGTCCTTAGACTTTCAAAGTTTTGTTTCATTTTTGTTTTGTTTTATAATTGGGTTTCACAGTATTTTCTCCACATGCAAGGTCCCTTCAAATGGATCTTTCTGAGAATGCTTTCTAAACTCTGTTTTCCATTTTGGATTGTTTCATGATGACTCGGTCCTGTCTGTAAATTCCCAGTGACTGCGCAGCTTACATTTATTTATTTATTTTTTAAATTTACTTACCTTCCAATGAACCTTTGCCTTTCTTTGTATTCTCAGCTCTTAGCACAGTGCCCAGCCTGTAATAAGCATTTCATAAATGGTTGCTGATTGACAAAGGATGAATGGAATATTCCTACCTTTTCCGTTTTTTCTTTATGTTTCATGTCTTCCTCTAGGGCGCTTGTTCAGTCATTTTGGTTGTGTTTGATTCTTTGTGATCCCATGTGGGGTCTTCATGGCAAAGATACTGAAGTGGTTAACCATTTCTTTCTCTAACTCATTTTACAGATGAGGAAACAGGCAAACAGAGTTAAATGACTTGTCCAGCATCATATACCTAATAAGTGTTTGAGGCCCAGATCTTCCTGACTCCAGACCCAGTGCTCTGTCCACTGAGCTTTATAGCTGTCTCCTCCAAGGTTGCTAGATCCTTTTATGCAAATAATCATGGGCTGCTTCACAAAAGAACTTTGAAAGAGACAAACCATACAGCTTAGGAGCTCAACAGTACACAATGGGAAAGAGACAAACTGGGAGACACAACTGAGATATTTCTATTTCCAATACACAAGTATTAAACACTTTTATACAAGAAATGGCATTGTGTGCTGTGTTGCTCAGAAATCTTGCCCTCTGGTAGAAAGTGACAATTCTACACAAGTTACCATAAACCAGACAGAACTTTGTAAGCAAAAAAAAAAAATACATCTTATCACAAAGTTATGAGAAATTTGAAAGAGGAGCACTTGTTTTCCTTTAGGGAGATCAGTTAAGGCTATATTAACACTTATATCCCATAGTTTACGAACAAAAGAGAATACTATTCAATCATAGAATCTCAGAATTGAAAGAAACCTCAGAGAGAATCTAGACCATTCCATGTCTGGTCAAAAATCCCTTCTACAACATTTTTTTTTGGTGAGGCAATTGGGGTTAAGTGACTTGCCCAAAGTCACACAACTAGTGAGTATTATGCATCTGAGGCTATATTTGAACTCAGGTCCTCCTGAATCCAGGTCAATATTCTATCCACCATGCCACCTAGCTGCCCCCCCATTCTACAACATATTTAAAAGATGTTTATTAAGCATCTGCTTAAAAACTGAAACTCAGGGCACCTTATTTTTTTGGTGGGGGGAGTAATGGACCCTTTTAGCAGTATAAAGAAGCCCATTGAATCTTTCTCTGAAGAATGTTTTTAAATGCATAAAATAAGATACGTAAGATAACACCAGAAGCCAGTTATATTGAAATGCAGTCTGTTGATAGGAAGTCTGTAACACAAGTATCTAGTAAGGAGTGTAATAACTACAATGATTTTAAAGTAATGATGAGAATAATGATATTTCAATATATCTGCAATGACTGTTACGTGCTAAAAATATTTTTGATTTCTTTTGGCGGCAGTTACAAGTTCTGATCATACTACTGTGGTTTGTCACCTACATTAATAATTTAAGCAAATACTAAATTTCAGTTAGAAGTTAACATAAATAAAGTTGTAATTTTTTTTCCCTGTCCAAGTTCATATACTCTCTGGAATTTGTCTATAAAGCCCAGGTTTAGAGCTCTTCTCTAGAGTGAGGCAGGATTCTCAATAACTCTTTAAAACAATCCGTTACACTTTGGGATTTGTGTAATGTTTAAGGACATTATTCCTTATGAGAAGCCTAAATCTACCTCTACATCTTCTGTTCATCACTTCTGGTTCTGCCCTCTGGGCCCAAGCAAAGCAAGCTTAATCCTTCTTCTATATGACAGCCCTTGAAATACTTGGAAGAGAGCTGTCAGACTTTCCTGCCCCTCACCAACCTGTTATTTACTCTAGGTTAAGCATCTGTTTAACTAATTCTTACATAACATGATCTTAATAACCTTCGCTGTTCCAGGTGGCTCTTCTCTCTACTCTTTCTAGCTTATCAATGTTTTTTTTTCCTAAGTTTTGACGTCTAGAATCAAATGAAATAACATGGATGTTATGTAAACAGGGCAGAGACCTTTCTTAATGTACCCTAAGATTGTATTGGGACAGCTAGGTGGTGCAGTAGATAGAGCATTGTGCCTGGGGTCAAGAATACTTATCTCCTGAGTTCAAATATGGCTTGTGTGACCCTGGGCAAGTTGCTTAAACCTGTATGTCTCAGTTTCTTCATCTGTAAAATGAGCTGGAGAAGGAAATGGCAAACCAGTCCAGTATCTTTGCCAAGAAAACACTAAAAGAGGTCACAAAGAATTGGACATGACTGGAAAAAAGTGACTGAACAATAAGATGGCATTAGTTTTTTTGACTGCCCTCTTGAAGCATTGACTGACACTGAATTTATAGGTCAAACACACACACATGCATACACACATAAACACACACCACAGATCTTTTTCCTATGAACTGTTATCTAGACATACCTACCTCATCTTGTACTCGTGATCTGGTTGTCATGAAATTATGGTTCCCCTAGACTGTTTGCTCCCAACTGACTTCTTGCATCAAAAACAAGTTTATGCTGCCCAAGTTTCTCTCAGAAAAAATACCACCCTCTTTTTCTACCTACTGCCTTTCTATGACCTCTCTCTCTCTCAAATAGTTTTTTTACTTTTTAAGTAACTTGTTTTTTTTAATTAATTTGTCCTTCCCAATACCAGTCATCCCCCTCAGCAAACTGAAAAAAAAAAAACCCTCAATAAATAGCTAAATAGTATGGTGAAACAAATTCCACAGTTAACCACGTCCAAAAACGTGTCTTTTTCTGCATTTTAAATTCATCCCTTCTCAGTCAGGAAGTGAATAGTATTTTTCTCAATACTTTTGGATTGCAAAGTTATTATATAGAATAATAGTTTCTGATTTAGGGATACCAGGAAAAGACCCGGTAAAATATGTTTTTGTGTGCATATCCTTTCCCTTTCACTTTGATGGAGTATCAACTTAGCAGTTACTTAGCTAAATCAAAGGGCATGCAAATTTGGTAACTTCCTGGACATAGTTCTAAATTGCTTTCCAGAATGGTTGTATCAATTCACTGAACCATCCTCAGCACTACTGTATTTGTTTTTTTTTTCCACAGCCCCTCCAACATTTGTTATTTTCTTCATTTGTCATTTTTGCCAGCATTTGATAAGCATGGGGTGAACTTTCACAGACACTGTAATTTACAATTATCTGATTAATATGATTTGGAGACTTTTTTCTTGTTGACAGCTTGGATGTAATTCTTCAAAATTTAACTATTC
Source organism: Phascolarctos cinereus (assembly GCF_003287225.1). Taxonomy (NCBI): domain Eukaryota; kingdom Metazoa; phylum Chordata; class Mammalia; order Diprotodontia; family Phascolarctidae; genus Phascolarctos; species Phascolarctos cinereus. The sequence continues at coordinate 147,732,937 of NW_027555514.1, read as the reverse complement.
AGAACCTTTGACTATCTATTAGGAAAATGCTTTTAGTTTTAGAAGCTTCCATCATTTCCTTATATGTCTTGGAAAAAGACATTTATTAAGGAAACTTCTTGTGAAGACTTTATCCCGATTACTCATTTCCCCTTTAATTTTGTTACAGTAGATTTTTATGCAAAAACAATTATACTTTATGTAACCAAAATTGTCCTTTCTTATCTTATATATCACTTGTTTAGTCATGAACTCTTCTCTCCATAGATCTGAAAGGTAATTTCTTCCCTACTCCTTTTATTTAGTTTATATGTGACCTTTTATATCTAGGTCTTGTATTTATTTGGAGCTTAGCTTGGTGTATTGTATGAGATGTTTATCTAAACTAAATTTCTACCAGACTGATATTCACTTTTCTTGGCAGTTTTTGTCAAATAGTGAGTTTTTCCATCAGTAAATTGGGTCTTTGGGTTTGTCAAATATTATGTGTTGTGTACCTAATCTTTGGAGTTATTTATTTCTGTAGTTGCTTCGAGCAAACTCAGTTTCATGGGTTCTTGTACCATTTGATAAAAAGTAGACTCTTTTAAAGGAAAAGAAAAGTAATGTGATAAATTGAAATGCCTTTTTTTATAGAAGTGTCTGTATTTTACCAATGTTAAAAATCTCAAACATACACAAAAAGACAGAGGGCAAGTGTTTGGAGATAGTTTTATAAACTACCAGTCTGAATTATTTATCAGGTAGTTAGTTTCACTTAAAATTCCAAGAGGGCTAGATAGTGTCTTATTATTTCTTAAGCTCTGTCAGTGGTCTTAATGGTGCTGAAAGCTCATGAAAAAAGTCCTGGTATTTGCTTAAAGAATCTTAACATTCAGAATTAGAGCCAGTATAATTCACATATGAAATATGCTAGATATTCAATACTGTTTATCACTAAATAAACATTGAAGCAAGTCATAGATTTTTTTTTTCTTTTTCATTGCTGGATTTTGCTAGCTTAATGTTAGGGAATGATTTAGGTAATGATTTAAGGTTCCCCTTCTTTTCAGAGAAAACCTCAGCACTGTTAGTAAACATGAATGCTTTTTTAAATTGGTAGCACAAATTGAAGATAACATTTATGACATTTAAAAAAATTTGAACATCATCATTCATCAGTGAAATGTTTGTATGTTAATTTCTTCTAAACAATGGCTTTCATATTCATAAATTCAGTATTTTTCTATATAGTATTCTATCTCAATGAATCTTAAACCATTAAATGGGTTGTCATAGATCAGTTTTACCAACTTGAAATTGTTGTGGCCAATTAAAGATACAGTAGTAAAAACTAGAAAGATGGTAACTCTTAACACTGTAACTTAAGTATATAACATTCTGAAGCAAACATAGCACCATAGTGCTTGACAAAATCTAAGACTCCATTTATTGAGGGAATGACTCACTATTTGACAAAAAAAAAATTGCTGTGAAAATTGGACGGCTGTCTGACAGAAATTAAGTTTAGATTAACACCTCACACAATCTACCAAGCTAAGGTCCAAATGAATACATAACCTAGATACCAAAAGTTGTATTATGTGTTTTTGGTGTTCTGGTAGGCAATCAGGGTTAAGAAGTGTCAAGTGTCTCAGGCTGGAATTGAGCTCAAGTCCTCCTTACTCTTAGGCCAGTGCTCTATGCACTGTGCCACTTAGCTGCCCCGGCACTATGTTTTAAAAGGAATTTTCATATGAGGGTTCCCTATACAAATGAAATCACAAATACAGACTAGGATGGGAGGAACCTTCCCTACCTCCAAACCTGTGTGCCAGGGATATACCAGAGATATTTGAGACTTTTTTTCCCCAATTTGTCACTTTCCATTTTTTTTGCAATAACATTTGCCCAGGCTGCATTAATTAAACTACAAGGTTAAGTCTGTAGTGTTTATGACACTGAAAGAGGAGTTAGGTGCTGCTATTGCCAAATAGTAATGAAATTCTAGGTATGTAAGAGCAGGAATAGCTCATTAAAGCAATAATAAACACAAAAAGATATTAAAGACCAGATGGAAATTCAAATAGGAAAATCTATAATGGCATCTAAGAATGCAAATTGCACAGAGTAAAGTTTTTTCACATTTAAATGTACTTGCTTGTGTCATAAAAAGACACACATAAAATGCAATCTGTTAAAGTATTTGTATTTGTATCATAATAATTTTGAAATGGAAGAAGAGGAGGACTTGTCTCAAAATCAATGAGTATAGATATTGTTCCCTTTTGTGTTAATATTAAATATGAGTTATCACAAGACTATCTGGTATAATAAATAACATGTTTAGTTGTTAAGGACTTTACTGTACAGGAGTGAGTTAAATTAATCCCAAAGTATATTTATGCTACTCCAGGAAATTTTTGAAAGCCATTGTTTCACCACAGTGCCTGGCACTGGTGCTTAATAAATACTTCTTGACTTGAAATAAAATGGCTAATGTTTTGTTTTTTAAGGCAATTGGGGTTAAGTGACTTGCCCAGGGTCATACAGCTAGTGTCAAATGTTTGGTCTGAGGTTGGATTTGAACTCAGGTCTTCCTGACTTCAGGGCTGGTGCTCTATCCTCTGTGCCATCTAGCTGCCCCGTAGAAATGGTTAATGTTAACAAAAGCTGTAACTTAAAACTTTGTACTTTTTACCTAACCCCAAAGGGTAGCATGTGATTTTTAAAATTTCTTCCATAGTTACTCTGTTTTAATCTTAACTTTGTTCTGTCCTACTTGGACCACTTTTTTTCCCCACTTTGGTCCTTTATTCCTATTTACTGAGTTTCTGAATCTATTCATCATCATCCTTTGCTTCTTGAATTCCTTAATAACCCTTTTTGAAGAAACTGATTTGCTCTAAGGGCATAGATATAGATGAGGGATATAACACAGAATAAAGGTTCTTTTACCATTATAAAATGGAAGATAGTAAAAAAAAAAAGTCACTCGATTTGGAGAGAACCTTAGCTCTCTTAGGGTTTCTGTGATGCTGGTCAAGTAACTTAACCCCCTCAGGTATGATGTTCTCATCTATCAAATGTATAGCCAGAGCACGGCAGTGGCACAATAGATAGAGCACTGAACTTGGAGTCAGAAACGCTTGGGTTCAAACCTATTTTCTGACACTTTCTAGCTCTGTGACCTCAGGATAATAACTTCTATCTGCCTCACTTTCATTATCTGTAAAATGGGGATAATTATAGCACCTCACCCCAGAGTTTTTGTGAGAATAAAATGAAATAATATGTGTAAAGTGCTTTGTAAACCTTAAAGCATTATATCAAAGCTAATTACAATTATTATTATCATTACTGTTATGGTTCTAATATTCTCTAAGGCAATGTGTTTCAGAGCTGAAAGCGTGAGATTTATACCAAGGATCCCAGTTTAATAGTGTTTTAAAGCAAAAGAAAAAAATGGAGAAATACTGAGATGATGGATGTAAAAGCAGTTTGGGATTCAGAAGCAATAGGTACAAGGTCAAGCTCATTAGCATTATTGCTATTATTAACTTCTTCTTTGGGTATTTCTTTGTATGGAAAGCACACATAGGTGTAATTCCCTCAAAGATTATGTTGTCAATATACTTCATACAAAACTTCCAGTATTTCATTTCTTGACTTAAAAGCTTCCTCATGATCCCTACTCTATTCAACAAACATTTCATCAACTAAACTAGTTAAATGAAGTAATATTTATTAAGCACATACTGTGTGTAAGATACTTAATACAATGATACCCAGTGCTCTTGAGGAACTTACATCCTATGGGGGAAAATATGAAATGTACCCCTAAAAAGTATAATAAACACTAGAAAGTAAAAGGAACAAAAGAGAGCTCTAGGTAACTTGCTGTAAGGAATATTAGTAGAAAGAGCTCCCCATACCATTGAAATCACAGGTCTGTACAACAACTTATCAAATTTAATAGCTAAAGGAAAGCTGATACTATTTCTTCATTATTCTTGTTACTCTCTTTTTTCACTTCCTTGACTGACCATTTTGCTCTGTTCCAACTTATTATTCTAACCTTAACCTTTTTGCATATCTTCAATATAACAATCTTTAGCAGTACATACACAGCGTCCCACTCCAGGCCTGCTTCTCAACCCCCATTCTCAATTCTATTTGCAGGGGAGATCCCCAGACGGTAACCGTCCCCTTAAGAGCTCTCAGGCTGACCCTCACAGATTGGAATGTTTCTCTTTGATTCTCATTCCCAAGCTCCTATCCATGTGCTTCTCATTGATTACCAGTTAGCCAGCCAGAATGAATTAGCTTTTAGCCAAGAAATGTTTACTTAGCAAGTATAATAAGAATAGTTAAAACAAAAGCAACCTCCCAGAAATCTGGGACACATGCTTACCCAAATATAGAGTCCAGGGGGAAAATATTCTCAGACTTGAAGAGTATAAATGGCAAAGGATTAATTCAGAGCTCCTGATAATTAGAAGTCCTTTTCTCCCTTCGTGGAGTCTTATGAGGTGCCTCTTGGATATTCGGTAATTCGCCACTGGACTCCAAGGGTTGGTGCCATTGTAGAGTTCTGAAGCTGCTTTTCTTCTTTATGTCTCATTTGCCCTTGACTTCTTTTGTAGACGTTGCAATCAGTCACTGCTATTCAAGACACTGATGCGAAGTTCAGATCTTCAACCTTTTGAAATTAATGAAGACATCCTCCGGTTAAGGAGTCTCTCTCCTCTACCAAGGCCCCAAAGAATTTCTTTTCTGGAGTTTGGCAGGAACTGTTTTTTCTACTAGGATGTCCAGTTTGACTTGCATGTGCAAGACCCACAGTGCGTGATTGAGTCTCATCAACCAATCACAGATATTTACTAATGATATTATCTACTTTTACTTAATGACCCAAGAATTTATATTCATCTTAATTAAAGGCTCAATCATACCTAGTTTACACTTATAATTGATATCTTCTTTAATTATATATTTTTCACACCCAATTTATACCATTGATTTAGCAATTCAAAGATGTATTTTCATGTAATAAAGGTATCCAGGTAGAGGGTATCTTGGTTCCTATGGGATATATCTATTATCCTGCCTACATGCTCCCCATAAATATAGGACATGTTTTCTTCAGGCTATTTATCTGGATATAACAACAATAACATTAAACAGCAATAATAATAATATTTAAAAAATAAAGCATTATATATTTATAAGATAGTGGAAATAATATTTTTATTTACAGTAAAAAACCAAGATTGCAGGATTTTTTACTAATCTTTTGGAGCTAAATAACTGTAGGACTCTAGTAGAGATAGAACAACTCTATTACAAAAAGAAAATCAACACCAAAGACAATATGCTAAATAAAAATTACCAAAGCAGAGAACCAGGTGACATAAAATATTCCCAAATTACAGGCATGGGATAACAAGATAGATTTAGGAAACAGCCTGGCATATTAGGAAAAAGTATTGACTTAGAGTCTGAAGAGCTGGATTCAAGTCTGGATAACATTACTTTCTATTTGTGTGGCAATAAGTAAAGAAAGCACTGTATAAAACGTAGTTATTACTTGGTTCTCTTCCCCAAAAATTCTCCTCCAGAGCACCATTGTGTTGAGGAGGTAATCCTGAGTTTTCTATGAACATATCCATGGAATACAAGCACAAGCTGGTTCTTATGAACCAGGATTGCTCCCAGTGCAATTGCAATGACAGATGATCAAAAGCTTAGCAAAGTAATGAGAGGCTCATCACGATCATGTTAATCATTAGCAATCAATTCTCTGACCATGGTGATTTCTAAAACAAATTGAAATAAAGATTCAGACCAGTTAAATTCCATCTCTTGGGCCTAAAAGAGAAGGGTGGATATACAGGTAAAAATGGTGGCATTGATGAATATCCAGGAGTGTAGATCCTGTTTCCAAAAGAACCACTCATTAACTATTTGCTTATCCTCTTTTGAAGTATCCAGCTTGCATTGCTTTGATCAGTATAAAACCACACCAGCTCCATAAAACCACAAAGACAAGGCAGCATTTGTCCTGTCAATGTATATGGCAACAATAAGAATAATAATAACAATGATGATGACGACAATGATGATAATGTTATTTCCATTTTGCAGATGAAAAAACAAGTCTGAGAGCTGTTAAGTGAGGGCACACAGTAGTATCTGAGGTAGCATCTGAGGTAGGATTGAGACACAAACCTTTCTAACTCCGAATTCCAGCATTCTGTCCAATGTGCTAATAACCTCCTGGGCATAGATCCATGTGTTGTTTTATTTCCCTGGACCTAAGTAGGGAATAGTAAATTGGATGTACATGTGTTTTCTCATACCCTCCTTATATGCATATGTCCATGTGGTTTGTATATTATTCAATAAATTGTGTTACATAAGGTAGATACAGATATGTCTTTGTGTGTGTGTGTGTGTGTGTGTGTGTGTGTGTGTGTGTAACCTCCTGCCCCCTTTCAACAGTCACAATGGTAGAATAGAATACTTCTACAAATATTAATTTAACTGTTGGCATTCTAAATATGACATCTTTGTCCAATGAACCTAGTTAATAAGCTAAACTAAAAGAAACCAGAAGATATAAGGAAGTTTTAGTTGAATAGAAAGATGACTCAAAGGTTCTTCTCAGAGAATTAAATAAAAGAAATTTGCAAGGCTAGTTTCATTTTGCACCCAAAGGTAACAAGATACATTTCATGCATGAAATACTTGGTTATTTTTGCCTTATAATTCTAAAAGTAAATATTCTGTTCTAATCCTTAGTGCTTACCACAGTGCCTGACACAGAGTATGTGCTTTAAAAAAAATGTTTTTTTTTCATTCATGCATTCTGTTCTTTGGCAGGAGTGCTCATATTGATGAGATTATGGAGCTATTAAAATGCTATTAATGTTAGATTAATTGATGATTGTATCCACAATTAAGTTCAGCTTTGGATATCAGAAAGATTGATTCATTTAAGCAGTCAAACCAAGGGCAAATCTGATGTAAAAAAATATATATATATATACCATGACCTAGATTTCCTAGTTAGATGTTCAGCCAAGCCCAGTTCAAACTATTAAGAATAAAAATAGTAGTGGTGGGTTGTAATGGCAGAATTGGTGGTAGTAGTAGTAGTAGTAGTAGTAGTAGTAGTAGCAGCAGCAGCAGCAGTAGTAGCACAGTAGTCATAGTAGTTAGTAGTAGTAGTAGTAAATAGCTGACCTTTATGACTTACTGTGTACTAAGCACTGTGCAAAGTACTGTGTACTAAAGCACTGTTTTAGAAATATTATCTCATTTGATCCTCATAACAACACTGGAAGAGTAATAGTACTATTATTATTCTCATTTTACAGAAGTGGAAATCAAGATAAACAGAGATTAAATTATTTGTGCAGGGTCACACAGATAGTAAGCCTCTCAGAATGGATTTGAACTCAAGTATTTCTGGATTTGGACCCGGACCTCCTTCTTCTGCAGCACCTAGCTGCCAGGAGTTACTCATATTTATATAGTACTTTAAAATTTGTGAAGAGCTGTTCTCACATAGACCTTGTAAGATCAACAGTGCAAGTATTGTTCATCACATTTTCCATTTCTGACACTTTAAGAGTTCAATGACTTGCACACAACCACATAAGTAATGCTTGAGGCAGGATTCAAACCCACTTGTCCTGGCTCCAAGTACATTGTTTATATCTACTATGCTATTCTGCCCCAATTGTTGTTATTATTTTAAATTCGGGAGGGGCTCTAAGACTTAACTAGTCAAGGAAAGATGTTGAATAGCTCAGAGAATAAAAGGCACAGTGTTATACCGGACTTATTAAGGCCCTATTTTTGCAACAAGCTAGAAGGCGATTTCATCTCTAGATTAATGAATAGTCATGTTTGCTTAGAGTCCCTCTCCTAGAGTCCTATTCAAATACCTCACTGTGTTGTAAATGTGACCCTATGTTCTCACAAAGAGTATGCAATATAGCCTAAGCTATGGCAGGTCACGGGGACCAATTTGGTTTCTTCAGGAAACTTTTGGCCACAGCACTCTCTAGGACCATCGACTAGGTTACAGTGGGCTTGTGTTTGGAGACAGGATTCACACAAATAAAATTACAGATCTGAATCTATCAAAATAAGTGAAGGGCCATTTAATTTTGCTTTATTCAACACCAGCTTTCTTTTATAGTGTTCACTGATATCAGTGACATGAGAATGCCTCCAATGTATATGTTCTATTTTGTCACCTCAGAAATGTGATGAAAGGATTATGATACATACGATTTAATGGCCAAATAATAGAGTCTCAGAAAAACACATATTTCAACTGATTCCTAAAAATGGGATCCCAAATACAGAGTTTCTGATTTTATTCTAACATTTTCCAAACACTTAAGATATTGATGTTGAGTGAGTCCAAGGAGAGCTCTTTCTGAGGGGTGGCTCCTGGAACATTCATGCTGTCCTCACAGCTGCAGTGATGGAGGGGAGAAAAGAACATGTTGCCTTCATTTAGCATAGAAAAGGTTTAATCACTTAAAGCAGCCAGGGAAGACATTGAGCAGTCAATGCATACAATTTCTGCATGTAAGCTAAAAAGCTGATACCATTTTCTCCTTCTTAACCATCTGATCAGTGTCACTTTCTGCTCCTATGACTAAAAATAAGATAAAATTGTGGTACAGCTAGAGGCCAATATACTCTAAACAGTAATATATTCAGAATTGGCATGGTATCTTCAGTACAAAGAGATGTAGGGAATGCAAACTTTTGAAAGAATGAATTGAGCAAGCTACATCTTTGTTGAATAGTTTCATTGTATTCAATCCCTGTGTGTTTTCTGGGACCAGTATCATAATGCCCGTGGGCAATGATAGAGCAAGGCTATTCAGCCCCCTTCTTCCATTCCTTCAAAATTCCCAACATCATTGCTTACTCTCTCTCCTGTTCTGCCACAGAAGAGGTATTCCTATTCTTCAGTCCTTGATTGCTTTTCTTTGTACCGGCCGCAGAATCTTGCAATAGGAGTCTTTCTGTTTATTGACTCTGTGTCTGTCTCTTAGGATCTGTTTTTGCCATCTCTGTCTGCCATTTATGCTCTTGCTGTCTCTCTCTTGTCATGTCCCACTGTTGCCCTGTCTCTCTTGCTTGTCTTTTTCTTTCTCACTCATCTCTTTCATTAATCTCATGTGTTTCTCTCTTCTATCTCTCATTGTTCCCTCTCTCCAAGGCTCTTATATTTCTCTTGCTCATTCCTCTGTCTAGCTCTCTTCTGTCTCTTCCTTTTCTCTATTATTTGTTATGTCTCACATCTCTCTTCTCTCTGTCTCTGATTCTCAAAAGGCTTGCATGTTCCAGTACTAAAAACCCTTCTCCACCATTCTAAAATCATTCTACCTACCATCCCACCCTATTCTTCCCTAACACTATCAAATTTCCTTAGATATGATAACCAGTACCTTGCTTCTCCCTCTCTTCAGCCCCTTGAAAACAACCTTCCACTCACATCATTCAACTATTTTCTCAAAACTCAGGAGTGACTACTTGTCACCAAATCCAATCTGCTTTCCATTTTTCTCTGCCTACTAGAATTCTCTGAATTATTTGGCGCTGCTAATCAATTCATTCTACATGAAACCATTACTTTTACTTCAAAACTACTATGCTAAATTTACTTTCCTCTTTAAAACCTTAACTTACTCCACATCATCATCTTGGTCCCTAAATGTAGGTATTCCCCAAAGTTCTGCTTTCTCTCCTCTAATATCTTGCCCTCTCTGTTGACAATCCCATTGTCCTGTTAGCTAACTATTCAGTGCAGTTGACAACTGAAATTGTATTTTCAACTTTGAATACTGTACCTCCCGTAAAGAATCTCTATCTGAATTTCCTACTAGCTTCCATTTCATGCCCACCAGCACCTAAAACTTGGTATCTCCAAAACTAAGATTATGACCTTTCTCTCTCTATAGAGCTTCCTTCTGACTTCAATGTTTTTGTCAATATAACTTCCATTCAGTCAATCTCCCTTGGTAAAATTTGTGTGACTATTTCTGATTCTTCCCTCTTCCTGACCTGCCTAGAGGCAGTTAGGTACACAGTAGATAGAACATTGGGGTCTGGACCCAGGAAGACCTAAGTTCACATTTGGACTCAGATACTTGGCAAGCCACTCACCTTCTATTTGCTTCAGTTTTCTTAAGTCTAAAATGGAGGGATATAATATCACCTACCTCATAAGATTGTTGGGAGGCTCAAATGAGATAATATTTATAAAGCACTTAACACAAGTCTGGCACAAAAGAGGCTCTTTATAAATGCTTATTCCCTTCCCTTTCCTCTCATATTCAAGAAATCGCTAAATACTTTTGATTCTGCTACTGAGACATATTTTCCATCTGTATCTTTCTCTATCCCCACTACTACTAAGCTAATACAAGCATCCTTTGCTACTTACTTATTGCAATAGTCTCATCTCAGGTCTTTCCACCTGTTAATATTCTTCCAATCTGTCATTCATACTGCTGCCAGACATATGCATTCTTATGTATAAATCTGATTTTGTCTCTTCTCTGCTCAAAAATCTTTTCTTTCTCCCTATCACGCAGCAGATAAAGAACAAATTCCTTTCCCTGGCATTCAGTAGACTCTACAATACGGTCTTAAGGGCATTTCCATTTTTTTCTTAAATTATTCCCATTTCTGCTTCTGAATCCAAACTTGATATTCTGCATCTCTGAAAAATATCTTATGTTGCTACTTCTTTGTTAGTCAGTCAATATGCATTTATTAAGCACTTACTATGTTCTAACAACTGTAATAGACACTAGGATAACAAAGAAATAGAAATCAGGATCCCTGCCCTCAAAGAATTCACATGAACCTCAAATATCCTTGATTCTCTTCTCCTATAGTTACTGTCCATTCTTCAATGCCACCTTCTCTGATCTTCCCTCTTAGATTTCAGTGCTTTTTTATTGTTCTTCACTAATAAACTTATTTATTGCTCTGTATTATTGTTATCTATCTAATCCCCTAAAGTCCTACAAGGATGCCTCACCATAGTATGCAAGGTGACACTAGGCTCTTGAAAGCTGTGTCAATGGAGAAAAAGCTAGAAAGCATTCGGATGCAAAATTGCTTGTAAATTCTGTATTTGTCTTAAAAGGATTAGTTTCAATGATCCTAGAGAATGGGTTGGTTGTTATTAAGACACTATTATTGAACAAGTAGAGACTCTTGAAGCATAAGAAATTTATTGTTGTTCAGTCAGTTTTCAGTTGTGTCTGACTTTTCATGGCTTCCTTTGGAATTTTCTTGGCAAAGATAGTGGAGTGGTTTGCCTTTAGCTTCTCCAGCTTATTTAACAGAGAAGGAAACTGAGGCAAAGAGGGTTAAGTGATTTGCCCAGGGTCACACAGCTACTAAGTGTGTGAGGCCAGATTTGAACTCAAAGAGCGCAAGTCTTCCTGACCCAGTTTCTATTTTTGTTTGCTCCTGCTTTCGGTACATGTAGACAATTTTTAAAGTTTAATTTAAATGGTAATCAAACTTTACTTGTGGACAATTCCTTTCAACTAAAAACAATCATGGCAATTCTGAGTATTTTTATACTTTTAAATCAAAGTAATATAGATTTAATTTGACTAAAAACTATGGTGCTGATTGTTCAGAACATTTTGTCAGTATTTATTCTCTTCTCAATAGGAAGTACTAACTTTGATGGGGAGTATGCACAGTCATCAACAGAAGGGTACTTGGAAGTTTAAAATAGAAACAATGCATGCTACCTTTCTGATCGTATTTGTGGCTTATGTAAACATTGGTATATTCCAACTCTTGTGTAGCTTAACTCAGATTATAAGAGAGAAAAATCTGAATAGCCCAAGGGACCATATGCTTTTTATTTTTAGTTCCCATCTTGAGAAAGTCAGAGTTAAACTAATCAACAACAGCTTTTTCATTGGCCTCTGTGAGAACACAGAGAGGCAGAAGCTCCAGGCCATTTCCTAAGAAGTAAAGTTTATTACAGGGAGAAAAAAAAAAACAAAAAACCCCTTCATCATCACTGACATCAGCCAACCCAACTTATTTTACTAGTTACTAAAGAAGTTCCAAGAATGAGCATCATTTCCCTTTTGACCCCAGATATTATGATGTGTTCTGAGTCTGTGCTATTGATGAGCTCTCAGAAGAATGGACCAGTACATCCTTAAGTAATGAGGGGAATAATAATAATAATAATAATAATAATAGACATTTATATGTCATTTTAAATACACTTGGATTGCCTATTCTCTCTTCTTAATCATCATAACACTTTGAGCTATGTACTTCAAGCATTTTATTATCCATTTTACAGACAAAGAAAGAGGTTCTGAGAAGTTAAGGGACTCACTCATCATCCCACCAATAGTATGAGACAAGATTTGAACTCACTTCTTCCAAACTCCACATCTAGGATGCTAGGAAAATAAGCAAGCATGGAAAAAAGTTCACAGTCTGCCACCTTACAAATCTCAAGACCTGCTTTTTATAACATATTAGAATGTCACAATAATACCATCCTTGGGGCGGGAGAGAAGGGAAAGGAGTCTCTGTTGGAGAATCGTGTGAAACAAAACATTTAAAAATCCTTTCTGATTCACAAAGAGCCCATGATTTTAGCCCCAGAAAACTTAGGTAATACTTAGCTTCTAATGTGATCGATATTTTCAAGTTCCTGTGTGTGTAAAACATTTGCAAATTAAGTTATCAGCCAGCTCATTTAGTTGTTTTGACATCATGTAGGCCCAGACTGACTCTTCAGAAAAAAGTATTACAGAAGTTGCAGTTTCATTCTAAATTACTCACCATTGGTCATCATTATTTCATTAGCAACTTATTTGTACAAGAAAACAAAAAATAAATTAAATATCTGATGCTTTTCAGTGCTGTGGGGACAAAATTAATTAGGTTCTTAAAGGAAGGTGCTGATTAATATAGTTTGGTTTAAGTCAAATAAGAGTTACCTAGTGACTAGCAAATGTTGGGTCTGAGAGAAAATGGTTTTAACTATGTAGAGGTTAACAGGAACCTCCCAAAAGTTTAAAGAAATATTTATAATTCATGGAGAAAAAAATTTTTAAAACAGGCAAAATTAATTAAAGCTAAATTTTCAAAAATAATGCTTAACAATGATATATACTTAGCTATAGTAATTAGAACTAGAAAACATCTCAGAGATTATTCAATGCAAACCCTCCATTTGACAGATAAGACCAAGATAGGTAAAGTGACTTGCCTAAATATCACATAGTTAGTAGTAGTATAGCTAGGATTAGAATCCAGGTCTTCTGATTCCAAATCTGATGATCTTTCACCAAACTGAAAAAACTGGATTCATTGTCACCTTCTTTCCCAGTATATGCCATCATTAGATATGACTCAATTGGTTATTCAAACAGTTACTGGTCAGGATGGCTGAAACAAAGCATTCATTTCTCATGTCAAGAATTTCCATCTGGTAGAACCCATTGTTACTCTAAATCTCGATTACTTCAACAATTTCATGAGTTTTAAACATCAGACTATTTAAATTTTAAGTAGAAAGGCATTTAGTGAGATCATGACTTCTATTTGTCAGATAATGTAATAGAAGGACTTTTTGTTTTTTTCCTTTTTTTGAATTCTTTTTTTTATAATTAATTTATTTATTTTTAGTTTTCAACATTCATTTCCACTAAATTTTGAGTTCCAAATTTTCTCCCCATCTCTCCCCTTCCCTCACCCTAATACAGCGTGAATTCTGAAAATCTTTCCCCCAATCTGCCCTCCCTTCTATCACCCCCCTTCTCTTATCCCCTTCCCCATCTATTTTTGTGTAGGGCAACATAGATTTGTATACCCCATCTCCAGGATATCTTATTTCCTAATTGTATATAAAAACATTTTTTAACATTCATTTTTAAAACTTTGAGTTCCAAATTCTCTCCCTTCCTCCCTCCTCATCCATCCTCATTGAGAAGGCAAGCAATTAAATATAGGTTATACACATGAAATCATGCAAAACACTTCCATAATAGTCATGTTGTGAAAGACTAACTATATTTCCTTCCATCCTATCCCCCCATTTATTCTATTCTCTCCTTTGACCCTCTCATTCTTCAAAATTGTTTGCTTCTAATTACCCCCTCCCCCAATCTGCCCTCCCTTCTATCATCTTCCCTCTCCTATCCCCTACCCCCTTATTTTTCTGGAGGATAAGATAATTTGTCATACCCAATTGATTTCTGTATATTATTCCCTCCTTAAGCCAAACCCAATGAGAGTAAGATTCATTCATTCTCTCACATCCTCTCTCTTCCCCTCCACTTTAAAAGCTTTTTCTTGCCTCTTTTATGTGAGATAATTTACCCCATTTTACTGCTCCCTTTCTCTTTCTCCCAGTACAATCCTCTCTCACCCCTTGATTTTATTTTTAGATATCACCTGTTCATATTCAACTCACCCTGTGTTCTGTGTCTATATATGTGTATGTGTGTGTGTGTGTGTGTGTGTGTGTGTGTGTGTGTGTGTGTGTGTGTATATCCCCTCCAACTACCCTAATAATGAGAAAGGTCTCATGAGTTACAAATATCATCTTTTCATGTAGGAATGTAAATATTTCAACTTTAATAAGTTTCTTATGATTTCTCTTCCCAGTTTACCTATTCATGCTTCTCTTGAGTCTTGTATTTGAAAGTCAAATTTTCTATTCCGTTCTGGTCTTTTCATCAAGAATTCTTGAAAGTCCTCTATTTCATTGAATATACATTTTTTTCCCATGAAGGATTATACTCAGTTTTCCTGCGTAGGTAATTCTTGATTTTAATCCTAGCACCTTTGACCTCTAAAACCCTCTGATCCCTTAATGTAGAAGCTGCTACATCTTGTGTTATCCTGATTGTGTTTCCATAATACTTGAATTGTTTCTTTCTGACTGCTTCCAATATTTTCCCCTTGACCAAGGAACTCAGGAATTTGGCTACACTATTCCTAGGAGTTTTCTTTTGGGGATCCCTTTCAGGAGGTGATTGGTGGATTCTTTCAATTTCTATTTTACATTCTGGTTCTAGAATATCAGGGCAGTTTTCCTTGATAATTTCTTGAAAGATGATGTCTAGGCTCTTTTTTGATAATGGTTTCCAGGTAGTCCAATAAATTTTAAATTATCTCTCCTGGGCCTATTTTCCAGGTCAGTTGTTTTTTTTCCAGTAAGATAGTTCACATTGTCTTCTTTTTTTTTTTCATTCTTTTGGTTTTATTTTAAATGTCTTGATTTCTCATAAAGTTGCTAGCTTCTAATTGTTCCATTCTAATTTTTCAGGAAGTATTTTCTTCAATGAGCTTTTGGATTTGCTTTTCCATTTGGCCAGTTCTGCTTTTTAAGGCATTCTTCTCCTCATTGGCATTTTGGACCACTTTTGCCATTTGGGTTAGTCTATGTTTTAAGGTGTTATCTTGTTCACTATTTTTTTGGGTCTCCTTTGGCAAGCCATTGACTTGTTTTTCATGATTTTCTTGCATCACTCACATTTCTCTTCCCAATTTTTCCTCTACTTCTCTTACTTGCTCTTCAAAATCCTTTTTGAGCTCTTCCATGGCCTGGGACCAATTCATATTTTTCTTAGAGGCTTTGGACATAGGAGCTTTGACTTTGTTTTCTTCTTCCGAGTATATGTTTTGATCTTCTGTGTCACCAAAGTAAGATTCTATGATCTGACTTTTTCTGCTGCTTGCTCAAGATCCTAGCCAATTATTTGACTTTTAAACTCTTTCTTAAGGTAGGGCTCTGCTTCCAATATGAAGGGTGTACAGTCTCAAGCTTCAGGGGCTTTGTGTGACTGTTTTCAGAGACACTTCTAAGTGACTTGCAAATTTTCAGTTCTTCCAAGGTGCAATGATCAAAGGAGAGGTGTTTACTCCTTTGCTGGCCTGTGCTCTGGTCTATGAGTGACCACAAACACTTCTTTCTACCTTGGAACTGTGAGGAGGATTCTCTCTGTATCACTGCCACAAGCTCTGCTAGCACTCCTCCTTACCCCGGGACCATCACCCAAGACTGTGACCCAGGTCCAAGCACGGGCAAAGCAAGAGAATCCTGCCTCAGCACCAGCAAAGAGATCCCTGCAATCCCCCTCTGATCAGCTGTTCACTCCCCTACCATCTGTGAGCCATAAAGCTCTGGAAGCAAGCACAGCTTTAGCCACCACCCTAGGGCTATACTGGGGCCAGGGCTGGACCTCACTCCTCCTCTCTCACCCTGGTCTGACAGACCTTTCCTACTGACCTTCTAAGTTGTCTTTGGTGTTTGTGGGTTGAGAAGTCTAGAAACCACCACAGCTGCCCATGATTCAGTCCCCTGAGGCCTGCTCCAGATTTGGCTGAGAAGCCCACACTGAACTGAGCTCCTCTCCCAGCCTGGTGCAACAGATCTTTCCCATCAACCATCCAGGTTGTCTGGGGCTGGAAATTTGTTTTGCTCTGTCTTTTTGTAGGTTCTGCTGCCCTAGAATGTGTTTAGAGTCATTTTTACAGGTATTTGGAGGTGTTTGGAGGAGAGCTCAAGCAAGCCATTGCTCTAACTCTGCCATCTTGGCTCCACCGCTGACTTTTATATTTTTTATATATTAGGTATCTTGACAAACCTATTCTTAACGTAGTCAGTCTTCAACATTCTCAAATTTAACTTTTGTGACTTCAAGCATTTAGGTGATTTTAATAGTAACCTCATTTTCACTTTTGCCTCAACCACACACATTTATCAGCTATGTACAATAGAGAAAAAAAAAAGAGAAGTGTGATGCTGTGCCAGTTTGTGGAACAGCTGGTATCTTGCTAGGCACTTCACTGGTCTTGTTCACCCTACCATTGTAAAGAGCAACCTGTGCATTCAAAGTGTCAGAAATGCTGTCTAGATCCCTGCCAGACCTCCACCAGTCTCAGAGGCTTCTGACAGCAGCAACTAACACCCCAGTAAACTGTCCTTTGGTTTTTAGAGAACAGCCTAGGTAGAGAGGTTTATAGCAACACAACATTGTTTGATTTTTTGTTTTTTTGGTGAGGCAATTGGGGTTAAGTGACTTGCCCAGAGTTACACAGCTAGGAAATATTATGTGTCTGAGGCTGTATTCATATTTGAACTCAGGTCCTGTCTGATTCCAGGGCTGGTACTCTATCCACTGCATCACCTAGCTGCCCCCTTTTTGTTTTGTTTTTTGATTGAGCTGTTAGCACAAAAGTTCTTAGAATTCTAAAGAATTAATAGTGAGAAAATTTTTTTGCATGTTACCAAATATATTTTGCATGCTGCATTTTGAGTTATTTCATGGTTATTGTGTTAGGAAAAATGCATCTGATAAGAATTAATGTTTTGTTACGAAGACTTGTATGCATAAAAGTCTATTTTCAGGAATCTCTAGTGAAAATTTATAGTTTACAGTGAAAATTTATAGTTTATAGTAAAAATTTATACTTTTACTCCCCCCTATTTTCCACAGGTTCAGTATATCAACATGTGGGTTTTTTACTTTTACACCATAGGAGTGGTACCTCTGCAAAAGCTGAGATTCACTGTAATTTAAACTCTGAGTCGCATGACTTTGACTTTTTATTGTTCTTTGATGAGAAAGCTCGTGAAGCAGTATGGTACAGTGGAAAGAATACAGGATTTGGAGTTAGAAGGTATTGTTTAAAATCTTTACTTTGTTATTTAATAACTGGATAAGCTTGAGAAAAATCTCACTTTCTGAGCCTTGGGGTGGGAGAAAGAGAGAGAGATAAAGAGAAGAGATAGAGAGAGAGAGAGAGAGAGAGAGAGAGAGAGAGAGAGGAGAGAGAGAGTAATTAAATGTTACAGTGGATAGAGCACTCAGCCTGGAATGAAATAGACCTGCATTTAAATCCATCCTTAGACACTAGTTATGTGACCCTGGGTAAATCACTTAACTTCTGTGTGACTCAGTTTCTTCAAATATACAAAAGGGGCTTATAATAGGACCTACATCCCAGGGTAGTTCTAAGGATTGCAAAGTGCTTAACATAGTGCCTAGAATTTAGTAGATGCTAAGCAAATACTTCTACTTCCTCAACCCACCCCTACAAAATGGGCCTGGTGCTTCTTCAGGAAGCATGCTAGAATCCTGAAAATAATTTTCCTTAGTTGACTGTGTAGTAAATAACATGTTCCTGGATGTCCAGTTAAAAAATCGTAAAGGTCACTAGAAGGGGAACCTCAAGGCCTTCAATTAAGGAAGTTTGTAATTGAAACTATAAATAGTACAATATAGTATAGTCCTCTTGTTTGGAAAAACATCCTATAATGAAAACAGTCAGCAGAAGAGAAAACAAGGCGAATGGAGCATTGTAAAGATAGAGTGCCAAGGGAGGGTGTCATCATGAGCAGCATTGTGGGTCCAGGACTTGCTTGTCCTCTCCCTAAAAGAAACAGCTATCCTTATTGCACTTAGAACATTCACAGATTGAAAGTATTCTCATGCCAGCCTAAGGGAGCTAGTCATATTGAGACAACAGACTTCCCACCCCATTGGCCAGGAAGCTACACAAAATTGTCATTCTGATTCAAATTGTGAACAATCCTGTTGAGGTTAGGACAGGTCTTGCTGTTTTTAATATTTTGAAAGTTATCTTTGTTCCTTTTTGTAGTTATAGGTTTTTGGTTTTTTGGTTTTTTTTATAAAAGAAGGTTGGTGTTACATCATAAAACCTAGGCAACCTGGCATTGCTATCATTTGATTTCTAGTATTTGAGAGCAAATTAAACAACTCTGATAGATGTTCCCTGAGTAACCTACATACTATTAAAAAGAAGAGTAATTTTATTGTGGCTACAGGGTAAGGGGAGAAAAAAAAAGAATAGTGAATACCTTATTTATAGCCTACCCAAAAAATTTAAATGATGCCATAGTATGTGACTAAGGGGCATTTAATCATCTTTTGAATAGAAATGATGAGCAACATTAATTCAGTTGTACTTAAACTTGTCTTTTGGAAGCCAACTTACCCTGAGAATTAACTACTAAAATTTAAATAAATATAAAAAATATCCTCAGAGGAAAGAACAATCTTGTAGTGCACACACTGGGAGAAAACTGAAGAATGCTTTAAAACTGAGATAGAAGGGAACTTAAAACTTGCTCTTGGCTGTGTTCCTGACGTGGCAGCAAGGAAGCGTCACAGATGCAAACTGTCAGAGCTTTAAAATGACCTGTTTTTATGCTGTTTCCTACAGGAAGTCACTTCCTAAAATCCTTCTTACACTAAAATATTATAATAAATGTGATTGTTTAATTTTCTAAACCGTACTTTTCTTGGCAGGAATGACTGTATCTGCTTTTTGCCCCAAGCTAGGTTTCAGTCAACAGATAATAAGAGGGGAAAAAAATGAAATCAAAGTCAGGGGGGACAGAAGGAAAAAACACTAGCTCTGCAGCCTTCAAATCTCATCTCTGAAGCTTACTAACTTTGTGACCATAAGCAACGCTTTTAACTTCTCTGCCTCATTTGCCTCATCTGTAAAATAGAAGAGTTTGACCAGGTGGCCTGCTAGCTCCCTTCTAACTGTATTTCTGTGATCTGATAAATAGCAACATGAAAAGTAAAATCAATACATTAAGCATGCTTTGTAAATAAAGGAACCCAGAAATGGAATGGGTACCAGTTTTGATCCTGATAGGGAAGGAAATTTGCTTGATGACTTAGCAAGTATAATCACTCATGGATCTTCTCCAGAGTAATCAAAGAGGCCAGTTGTGTGAGGAGGCAATACTGAAATGTTAGTTGGGAATTGAGGACAAATTAGTCAGAGGAAACTATACATCCCCTTTGTGACTAGATTAGATACATTGTAGGCTGAGATAACCATATTCTATCATTTGTCATTTCCATAAGCCACAGAGTAAAAGTGATTTAGTTTACTTTTTCACTTAGTTGTTAGCAAGATCTGTTTTGAAAAGGCTCACTAATCTCTGTCTATAATGAACCAAAGGGAATAGATTTCTTCATGTCTAAACTAATAGACTTGGGGGAACTGAACACTCCAAAGGCCTGGAATGACTAGCTAAGTCACCATACCAGCAGCTCTGGGTCACAGAAAGAAGTTGATAAGAAGGGTGTGGTAGGGTTTGGAAATAGCCTTGCAGGTCTCTCCCAACTCTGTAAGTGAGATTCTATGGAAAATTCAGCTTTTAAAGATCATCTTGGATTTAGTTTAACTTCTGGCCTAGACCATTCCTACCTAAAGTAAATAAATGCTTTCTATGTTCTTATAGCAGTAGGATAACAGTAAAATGTATGTCATGTTTGTTTTTAAACATAAGAATCACTGATGAGAAGAGTGGTAAAGCAGAAAAAAGTATTGGCTTAGAGACAAAAGACCTGTGTTCAAATATGAGTTTGGCTGTTTACCGCCCAGGTGATCTTAAAGAGGTAGTGTCACCTCACTGGAAATTGGTTTCTCTAAAATTAAGAGTTAACTCTGGCAAACCTTTAGTGAGTGGTCTAAAAAATGACTACATTCCCCTTTCAGTTCTGAATACTATGGGCATTTTAGATGTATTAAATCAATGTAGTGCCTAAAGATGTGATCTTTGTTAGAGTAGTTTTCTCAAGTAACTATGGGGTAGTAAAATGTTCCTTAATACTGTTTTCCTTGATAACACCAAAAAATTAAGCTGACTCTATCTCTTGTTCTTTCTCATTTTCTCAAATGTTCCCAGTGTATCATATTCATCTGATATCAATCTTTTGCAGCATGCATAGAGAAGTTCCAAATGTCTCCCTCTCTTAACTCAAAAAATGAAAAATTATTTCTTTTGAAGCTCAACAAAAGAAATATATGGGGGGGGGAGGTAAATTTTCAATTATAAGCAATTGCCTTAACACTAGAAGAGCCAGACATGTCCATTGAAACATCTTTTTAAAAAAGGTTGGATATATAAATAAATTCTTTGTGGATTAAACGATATACTGTGTCAATTGGCACAGCTTCATCCTTCAATGTATTCTTAAATACTTCTAGTGTTGATAATAATAATGGCAGTAGTAAGAGTAGTCTCATAGGCATCAGTATTATTTAGTTAATGTAGTCATGGAATAGAAGAAAATTTAACCATCTGGTCTATAGACATATATCTTTGTTTTTCATTGCCATATATATACAAAATTGTACTACTGAATTTATAAAAGATCTTTTGATGAGAGAGCATTATGCTTATAAATGTAATATTCATGAAGATATCGATAGGGAAGGAAGTAGGAAGAGGATTATTATATATAAATATCAAAGAAGATTATCTACTTATTTTCTTATCTAGACCAAAAGCTCTTGAATCACTCTTTTTTTCTTAATTGATTAAAAGTCTTATGAGGATTAGGTGAAATCAAATTTATTAAATTAACAAAATGTTTCTTTTCAGATGACTAACATCATTTACTTGCATCAATTTTATTTGTGGTTATATTGCTTTAAGAGATGTCAGTGGGTACTTTGAAAATGCTTTAAAAGCCATGATTAAAAAGATGACTAAAGAAAGTAAATTCTGCATTTTAAATAGGCATTGGATTTAATTCATTGTGATCTCTGAATCCTACTACAAGTCCAAATCTACAGTATGACATATAAATTAATTAATCAATCAATAAGCATTTATTAAACATCCATTAAATCTGTGCCAAATACTATTCAAGGGATAGAAGTAGAAAGAATGAGACAATTGCTATTCAAAAGCAGATTATGTTCTAATGAGGGAGACATATGCATATATTTGTGTGTATACATATATACATGCACATACATATGTACATATAAGTATAAAGTGAATAAATACAAACATTACAAAGTAGTTAAATGTAAGGTAGTTTGGGAGGGAAGGTATCAGTATACAGGAATCAGGAAGGGAGATGGGAGAGAGAGAGAGAGAGAGAGAGAGAGAGAGAGAGAGAGAGAGAAGAGAGAGAAGAGGAAGAAGGAGAAGGAGGGAGACAGCGAGGGAGAGAGAAGGAGGGAATGGGGAAGAGGAAGAGGGAGAGACTGAGTCTGAATCTATATGAAGGAGTGCATTCCAGGCATGGAAGATGAACAGTGCAAAGACAGAGAGATGGGAAACATTGAGAAGCAGAGAAGGTATGAGGAAGAGGGAAGATCAGTTTGGTTGAGTCATAAAATATGGGATGGGAAGTGAAGTTAGAAGATGTGTTGTATAAACTTTTAGTTTCAGAGTTTATATTTTATCCTAGAAGTCCTGAGCATTGACTGAAGGGTGGAGTCCCATGGTCAGATCTTCATTTAAGGAAAATCATTTTGGCAGGACTCCAGTCCATCCTACACACTGAGGCAGAGAGAACAACAAAGAGGCTGTTGCAAGGATGTAGGGCAGTGCTGTCAAACTCAAATTGAAATGAGGACCGCTAAATGAACCACATATAAAGATCCCTCCAGGCTGTATACTGACATAAAAAGTCGCATATTAATACTATCTGTGTTCTGCTGTACTTTTAAATATTTCCCAATAACATTTTAATCTGGTTTGGCTGCACTCAGGAGTGTTGTGGGCCACATGGATTTATGGTTTTTGACTCTTCTAATTTAGGGGAGAGGGGATGAGATCCTGCATAAAGTTGATGACTGTGAGAATGGAGAGAAGGTTAGATGTGAGAAATGTGAAATTGGTAACTGCTTGGATGAGTGACTGAGGAGTTGAGTATAATGCCAAAGTTAGGACCCTGAGAAACTGGGAGGATAATGGTTCCTTTGACAGAAACAGGGAGCTTTGGAAGGGATGTGATTTAGGGGAAAAAACAAGAGTTCTGTCTTGGATATATTGAATTTGAGATGTATCCAGAACACACAGTTTGAAATACTTAGTAGAAAACTATTGTTCCCTGACAATTAAATATCCAAATGCAGAATGGCTGCCTCAATAGGTCAGGGGTTCTCCCACAGTATGGACTTCCAAATAAATTTGGACAACTTGTTGGAAATACTTTAGAGCAGATTTTTGTTCTGGTGAAGTTTGGACTAACTTCTGAATCTCTCTCGAGTGTGAGATTCTGTGATTCCACTATTCTTTAAGACATCTAACAGAAAAGTTAAAGAGGGAAAGGATTTTGAATACCTGGAAGGCAACTCTATATCTAAATGTTATTATTACCTACTGACCTCAAGGTTTCATACAAATTTTGATCCATGGTACTGTTGGAGATGAAGATTCCTTGTTTTTCCTGGTGTGAAAAAATCCTGGGCAACATGAAAAACTAATATTCTTTATACTCTGTCCCATGATTTATGAGACTTATATTGTACCTCAAACCCAGTGAAGTATAAACAACATATTGGGCAAATGGTGGATTTCTAAATGAGACACAAAATGTTTCTTGTGTTTTAATGTGAATTAAAACAATGAAAGACACTAAAATATAAAAAGGAAGGAATATAAAGCAGAATCACATGGCAGTCCATGCAGTTACTTTGAAGATTTAATGAATAAATTTAAAAGTCTTTAAGAACAAAATTTTAAGACAACACTCACTTGAGGGGAGGGAGAAAAAAAGCATATTTAAAGCATTTTGTTATATTGTCTCATAGTCACTGAAATTTACACAAATAAACCTTGGCTATTCCATGGAGTCTATCTTAGCCTCAGTTTCCTTATTTGTAAAAAGAGATGGTGGAATATTTAACCCCCTGTTTTATGTACCACATTTATATGTCTGTATTAACTAAATGGTGAATTGTTCCTTCCCTAATCTCCCTCATACCTCTGTTTTTTGATTCTTTCCTGCATACCTGTTAACTATTTTATAAAAGGTAAATTTAATTCATTTAACCTTCAGTACAGAATTTCCCTGATGAGGTGAGCATTTTATGTTTCTAATATGTAGTAATGATATCTATGCTTTCGAAGTAATTTGGTATTTTTTCAACAAAAGTAAAATATCCAATTCCAATATCATTAGACAGTATATTACATCTAAGGCTTCTCAGCTTATACTTAACTATGAACCATTAACATTGTTTAATGGACATCAATGAGAAGAGCATTTATATTGGAGCTGATAAGAAAACATACTGAGGTTTGAGGAAGTTTGTATTCACAGCTAAATATAATATAGTTATGCAAATCTCTTCAAAATTTTCCATAATTCTAGGATGCATTTCAAGTCTAGATATTGTTTATAAGGAGATTTGTTGTATAAACAGAACAAAATCCTTGAATACTAATATTGTGGTGTTAACAGCCAGAAAGGACCTGAACAGTTATCTAATCCAACCTTAGTTTACATGTGAGGGAAACTGAGGCTCAAAAACTTTTCAGCGACTTGCCAAAGTTATCTATACTAACCGACAGGTGGTTTGTTTCTTTGAATGGTGGTTTTATTACTATTGAGAGATCTGTGGAATTAAGCTTTTGCTATCTTAACTATTAGACATGCTTAGTAAATTTAGAAGGGAAATATAGAAGACTTCATTACATTGCTTAACTTTCTTCTCTTAAAGGCTTGTGATGATAATCACTAACCATTAATAGGAAAACTTCACAAAGTATGCTTAATTGCTTCTGTCATTCTTTTCTAAACATCATCTATCTTTAGGAAAGGATTGTTATCCTAAAGGATCTAGCAATACAAGTCTATGGATGCAGAAAGCAATACATAGCAAAAAGTCTGCTGGTAGACTCCTGTTACCACTTCAGTTCTACTATTAGTTAATGAAATTTCTGCAAAATGAAAGTATTGTAAACATTGCCTGTTGTCCCAGCTCTAATTTTAATTTCAAAGTAGATGCTTTTTTTTAATTTTGGCCTCCTGAAATATGATAATATTCATACATCTGTTATTAGATAGAAAGAGAGATACTCCAATGGATCAGTGATCTCATTGATTCAGGATTTTCCTCCAGCAATATAGATAGAAATTCATCCATGCCTGTCCATCTTATGGGGCTTCTATCCATGTTTCATTAAAAGTTTGCCACGAGGCTTCTATCCAACACACTGAAATCCTTCTTTGCATTCTGCAGACATTGAGAGAATACCAGTGGAGCCCTTTGACTATTTACCTTTCTTCCCTCAGTCTTGCTACATGACCAGCCATCTTCTTTTCCTGTCATGCAATGTCTTTTATTTCTCTTATTCTTCAGAGTCTCTCCTTAAGGTACCAATTCAATGCAAGTTACAATCTGGGTAATAGATATTCTTTGTTCACTTGGGATAGCCTTGTATGAACTCTGAGTTTATAAATCTCTTCCAGGTGTCCTGGGAATGGGTTTTGCTAAATGTCAAATATACGCATCCATTTTGTACATATATGAACCTCAAATGTTAAGCATTTTGTCCTTTTAACAGACCTAAAAACTAGAGAGAAAAGAATAGATGCTCATGTGCCTTAAGTTTTTTTTTACCCATAATCATCATCTACTCCTTTTGAAAGAAATAGTGCTAATCAGAAAGGAATTCATTTTTGCTAGAATTTAATTTTTCACAAATGTACATATGATGAGGCAATAGTATTATTATTATTATTATTATTATTATTATTATTATTATTAAAATTAAGATAGCAACAGCCAAGACCCAAGTAAAATTGATACTATGTTTTTAAATGAGATTTGGACCTCATGGATAAACAATAGATATTATCTTATTAATACATCTTATTGAAGTGGGCACTAGTGTTTTCTTGTTTTATAGTGATTGGGTTTTTTTTTAATTTTTATTATTATCCCCAACCACATATTTTTAATAAAAGGTAAATAATGTACAAATTGTTTAGGGCATGTCTTGCCCTAAATCTGTTGGTAAATAGATCCATTTCTACCTCTGATCTCCATTTGGTGTACGGGATTCTTCCCATAAATTTGATCTTTTCAAATTGGTTCTGATATGGAAATGTTATAATCTGAAATTTAAGCATTACTCTTATTGTGCTTATATCCCAGGTAAAAGCATTTGAGGAAAATGAAATGATTTCATAATATCATTTAACATTTATGTGTTTTAGTACTTTCATACCCCTCAAAAGAGCGGATAGTATATTGCCTTCACAATTACTGATTGAAACCCCTATAAGTCTTCATAACTAGGCTTCATGGCTCTCTGAGGTCAAAAACATCTATCATTTATTGATCAGTCTTCTGGTAATGAGTTTCTCCACACTAGGTTAGGATGGTCCTGTTTAAGAGACACACAGCCAATTCTGGGGCCATTCTTCTAGCTTGGTAAAAATGGCAAGAGTTTTTCCTCACCTAGAGTGATCTGGGAGAGCGAGGCATCACCAATATACCACAATGAGGGATAGAAGCAGGACTTCATCAGAGAAATATCTCTGTGTGTGTGTGTGTGTGTGTGTGTGTGTGTGTGTGTGTGTGTGTGCGTACGCATACGCACATATCACTGAAGGAATTAGAGAAGCCCAGTAGATAGAGCTACAGACCTAGGGTCAGAAAGAAAGATCTGAGTTCAAATATTGCCTCTGACACTTACTAGCTGTGACTCTGGGCAAGTCAATTATCTGTCTATCTCAGTGTCTTCATGTGTAAAATGGGGATAATAATAACACCTACCAACAACAGGGTTGTTGTAAGGATAAAATGAGATAATGTTTAAGTGCTACATAGGTGCTAGGTATTATTACTATTGTTGTCATGTTAACAATGTCTAGAATGCATGCCATCCTCATATCCACCTCATAGAATCTGTCTTCTTTTCCCATGTAACTCTGATATCACCTTGTACATCAAGTCTTTTCTGATCGCCTCAACTGCTAATGCTCTCCCCCCAAACTACCTTGTTTTTAATTACCTTGTTTTTATTTGTAGAAAGGCAGTGTAGTATAGTGGGTAGGAGTTTGGTCTTAGAGTCAGAGGGGGAAAAATGACAACAACAAAAAAAAATTCTTGGGCTCAAGTAAGTCTTCCTTATGTCCTAGACCCTGAAGTAAGTCACTTGCCCTCTGTGTTCCAGTCAGCTCTCTAGGACTTTATGTTGCAGAGAAGGTAAAGATTTATATTGGTAAAGGTAGCTGACTCATCTGAGAGTTGCCTATGTCATTTAAAGCATAGGTCTAGTCCTTATCTGTTGTATTTATTTATATCCATTATTTTTATATTTATTCTGTACACTTATGTTATACTTATTATATGCTTGTTTCCATTAGGATGTAAGAACCTTGGGAGTAGAGGAGGTTTCAATCTTTGTATCTTCACTTTAAATTAAATAAAGACAAAATATGTATTTGTTAAAAACCTGGTACATACCAGGCAGCTATGTGGCACAGTAGAGTGTCAGGGCCTGGAGTCATGTTCTGAGGACAAATGTGCGTTCAGACACTTCCTACCTGTGTGACCCTGGGCAAGTCACTTAACTTGATTTGCCTCAGTTCCTTCATCTGTCAAATGAGTGGAGAAGGAAATAAAAAGCCACACCAGTATCTTTGCCAAGATAACCCCAAATGGGATCATGAAAAGTGGGACACAACTGAAAAATAACTTAACGATAACAATGTACCAGGAACTGTGTTAAATGCTGAGAATATAAATACAAGAAAAAAGGGGAAAAGAGTCCCTACCCTCACAGAGCTTTTATTCTGATGGTAGAAGACAGTGTGTAAAAGAGAAGGAAAGGAGGGAGATAATGTCTTGAGAATCAGTAGCTGAGACAGATTAGAAGTTAGTAAGGGTGGCTTGGGCCCTTCTTCAAATGTAGATTCATCTGTCAGAGGAGGGGACTAAAAAGCACATACAAAGTAGCTGAGACACAGGTGTCAGGAGACCTGGACAATCAATAGCAGAGCTCTATTAGGTGTAAACATGACTGGCCTTCCTTCCTCTTCCACACCTAGAGTTTCTGGAATATAATAGGTGCTCAATAAATGCTTATTGATTGGTTATATTTCTGTGTTCATGTATATATTTATCCTTTTGTCTTGCTATACATATATATGTATATGTATACACACACACACACACACACATATATATATATACATTTGTGTACATACACACACACAATTGTATGCAGAAGTAAATGCTTAACAACTGACTGTGTAGGAAAAAAAATGTACACACAATACACTTTCAAGTTTAATCTGAATTATTAAACTTTTCTCCATCACTTGCTCAAGTCCAGACAAGTAGCCAAACAACAAATCAGGCCCTGACTTTTAGCAATGGCTAATTTCCTAGGTTAAAATGCTCACACTGAAAATTTAACAGTTAGCTCTTGGGACCCAGTTTGAACTGGTTCTAGCCCACACCTCTAGCACATACACACACACACACGCACACACACACACACACACACACACACATACAAAGTAACGTGCATATGTACATTGGGTGAGGGAGAGGGATGATTGTATACCCATGTGCATATACATATATACATGTGCGTTTATACACATGTATGTATACTTACACATGTGCACATGTGTATAAGAACACATTACACTAAAGTAAAACTGCATATGAATGTATTTACAATAAAAGAAAGAAGTGAGGCATTTTCACAATGAAATATTCTACCATCCTTGGAGCAATACTTTCTCCTCCTACATACCCCTGTGTTGAGCCCTCACTATTCACAGATGAAATTCTGCTCCATTTCTTACTTCTAAAGAGCTAGTGCACAGTGAGAAGATATGTGGGTGTATACAGAGTGAGCAGATTTCAATCCACCACCACAGCACAAAGAATGAGCTTCAAAAAGTATCTTATTGTTTCTCAGGGAGAATGCTTAAGAAGGCCACAAGGAAAGACAGGAGGGAGGAAGCTAGTAGTCTCGGCTTTGGTGTTCATTTATTTTCTGAAAATATGGAGTGCTTTCTGAATGTAGCATTTTGTAAGGAATTAAACTAAAGAAAGGGAGTAAGATGACACTTCCACAAGGGTAGTAATTGAGCAAAAGTAAAGGGGTAACTAAATCACGAGAACAGCTATGTGGCACAGTGAATAGAGCATTGGACTTGGAGTCAGGAAGAATCATCTTCCTGAGTTCAAATTTAGCATCAGACACTAGCTATGTAACCCAGGGCAAGTCACTTAACTTGATTTGCCTCAGTTTCCCCATCTGTAAAATGAGCTGAAGAAGTAAATGGCAATTATTCTAGTATATTTGCCAAGAAAATCCCAAATGGGGCTATAACATTTGGGGCAGCTAGGTGGTGCAGTGGTTGGAGCACTAAGGGTTTGGGATCAGGATTCATCTTCTGAGTTTAAATCTGGTCTCAGACACTTACTAGCTGTGTTGCCCTGGACAAGTCACTTAACACTGATTGCCTCAGTTCCTCATCCATAAAATGAGCTGCAGAAGGAAACGGCAAACCATTCTAGTATCTTTGCTAAGAAAACCCCAAATGAGTTTACAAAGAGTTGGACATGACTGAAATGACCGAATGATAATAACAACAAAAATAACTAAATACTAACACGACCATCTTGATAATTTTCTCTGAAGACATAAATCTTACTCATCTTTTTCATTAGGGAAAATGAAAGTTGACTGTGTTACAGCTTGATTTTTCCTCTAGTTTCAATACAGCTAAGGAAATCAGTCAGTCAGTCCTTCAGTGGTTTTAAAGTGCCTACTGTGTGCCAGGAACAATGCTAAGAATATAAGGAAAGGCAAAAGAAATCAGCCCCTGCTCTCAAGGAGCTCAAAATCGAATGGGGAAGAAAACATGAGAACAACTATTTTAAAGATCGTATCTGCAGTATAAATTCAGAGTTTTCTCAGAAGAAAGGCACTAAGATTAAGGGGGAGTAGGAAAGGATTCCTTCAAAAGATAGGGCATTAGATGAGACTTGAAGGGTGTTAGTCACTAGGAGGTGAAGATGATAAGGGTGCTCTTTCCAAACATGGCAGACAGCCAGTGACAATTGGTCAGGAGGGTCAGGAGATGGAGAGAGGAACCACAAGACGGGGGTGTCTCTGACATTCAGAGTCTATGCAGGGGCCGAAGGTCTAAGGAGACTAGAAATGGAAGTCGTGGCCAGACTATCAAGAGCTTTAAAAGCCAAATAGAAGATTTTATGTTTGAGCCTGGAGGCAGTAGGGAGCCACTGTAAACATGACCACTGATACATTTTCTTAGAGAATCTCTTTTGTTTCTCTTTTATAAGCCTTGCATTACACTAGTACTTAACTCTATGGGGACATAATGTATGCTCAATAAATACCAGATGATAATTATCCTCAGCAAGGAGAGTAACATATGGAAATCTCAGTTATTACTTGTACCTTTCTCTATTCTTTCAAGAAGAGTATGTTTCCTCTTCTAATAGCACTGTTATAGTGTTGTTTTTAGAATGGATTCTATAGATGGAAGGAAGGAAAGAATTATGAAAAGAAGGAATTAAGAAAGGAAGGAATTAAGGAAGGAAGGAAGTAGGGAGGGAGGGAAGGTGGAATTAAAAGAGGAAAGGAGAAAAGAAAAGAAAGGAGGAAAATCCTTGCCTTTAAGGAGCATACATTTTAATGAGGGAAATAATATAGAAGGGGAGAGGGAAAGGGAACAAGCATTTATTAAAAACCTAGTATGTGCCAGTGTGCTGATTACTTTACAAATATTATCTTGGATAGAGTGTTGTACTTGGCATCAGGAATACCTGGGAGCATAACCAAGACATTTAACCTCTCTAGGCCTTGGAGTCTTCATTTGTAAAGCTGGAATGATAATACCTCTATTGCTTTTTATACAAGATTGTTATGAGTTTCTGGAGTGATAATACGTGTAAAGTACTAAGAGGGGGAATGGTGGTCAGGGAGGGATACTGATTTACAGAACTAGTGAATGGTACCACAAGGGAATAGACTGAGACATTCCAACTAGTAATAATAACAGAGTCAATTTGGTCAAGGTTCATAAGTCCAGACCTGAAAATGGTGGGGGAGTCAGGGAAAGGGAGGGATTTGGAGGGGTGGAGATTTGGGAGCAGGGGTTGTGGTGATAAAAGCGTAGGAGACAGCAGCAAGGCATTTAAGGATGAAGATATAGAAGAGGTGACCAGAGAGTAGAGAGTGAGGTTAAGCAGGTCTGGGGCGTTCCTGAAATAGTGTTCCAAGAGAAGTAGTCACCATTCAAAATAGCAAGGTCCTGGGGCTGAAGGTCTGTAACACATGGTCTTTAGTGTATCAAGGTATCTGTGTGAGAAAAAAAAATACATCATTGGTTGAGGCTTAAGAAGGTTTACCTATGACCCTAGTTGGTGTTCATGGAAGAGAAATACTGAAGATGGACCAAGGAAATTACCTGACCAATGCATGTGTTCACAATGCTTGTTACCACTGTAACACTGAATTAATTCCAGCCTTGTTTTCACTTTGTTTGCTTTTTGGTTTTTTTTTTTTTTTTTTTTAAGACAGAAGAAATAGAATATAGAGTAACAAAAATGATAAAAAATGTTGAGAAAATAAGCCCTGTCCAAAAAAGGAGAAAGTATTGTGTTATACTGAATCTGGAATGGGAACAAAAGGCTGGAAAGGATATGATTTGTACATAGATTCATGAAGGGATCTATACTAGGAACAAGGATCAATTATCCTCATTACCGAGAGGATGAGCTTGAAGTGATGGCCTTTAACTGTATCAGGAAAAGAAGTGTTAGGTTAAACACCAGGAAAAAAAGCTTTTTGTAAACTCTTTTTATAAGAAGGGCAGGCAGATAATGAAACTAACTGCCAAGGGAGATTGTTTCAGAAACACTTACAATAGAAACATTTAACACTGAGATTTGACACCTATCAGAGATAATGATTTAAAGATAATGAAATCAATCCTTCCACAGTCCATTACCTAGTACTCCAATGGATCTCTCATCTCATTGATGCAAGTGACACCTCTAATGACACAGGCTGCAGCCCATACCTGGCTCTCATACACAAGTTTCATCCACATTCTCCCATATGTTCGCTACATTTGGTCTACCAGGTAGCTTACACAATGTGCTGACAACCTTCCTTTTATTCTCCTTAAGCTACAAGGATGCCAGTAGCTTATCGATTGGTTTTCCATCACTTTGCCTAGTATCCCACACATCCCGTTTTTGTTTCATAATACATTTCTTTGATGATATGCTATACTCTATTTATATTGTATAATAACTTGTTGTAATGTGTTATAGACTGCTTGTACCCACCATGTAATAATAATAATAATGATGATAATAATTAGCATTTATATAGCACTTTGAGGATTACAAAGCACCTTGCATCATATTTTTTTATTTGATCATCACGCCCTGTGAAATGGGTGATATTATTGTCCCCATTTCATAGATGAAGAAACGGAGGCTACAAGCATTTAAATGACGTGCCCAGAATCACATAGCTACTAAAGGTCCAAAATAGGATTTGTAACTAATATGTTCTATCTGAGAAATTTTCAAAAGGATAAAGTCATCATTCCCCAGTAATGGAAAATTTCTCGATCTCTTTCTCTGTGTCTCTCTTTCTCTCTCTTCTTCTGTCTGTCCCTCTCTCTTTCTGTATCTCTGTCTCTTTTGTTTTTTTTCTTAATTACATGTAAAATATTAACATTTTTTCCCTTTATTTGAGTTACAAATCCTCTCCCTCTTTTCTATCCCTTCTCCCTCCTTGAGAAGGCAAGCAATTTGATATTAATTATACATATGAAGTCACACAAAACATAATTCCATATTAGCCATGTTGCAAAAGAAAACACAGGCACCAAAAGAAAAGAAAAATAAAGAATTTAAAAAGCATATGCTTCAATTTTAGTCTGCTTTCTCACAGTTTCATTTCTTTCTCTGGAGGTGGATAGCATTTTTCATCATAAGTCCTTCATAATTGTCTTGGATAATTGTATTGTTGAGAATAGTTGAGTCCTCCCAGTTGAGCATCATGCAACTGTGTGCAATGTTCTCCTGGTTCTGCTCACTTCACTTTGCATCAGTTCACGGAAATCTTTTCAGATTTTTCTGAAAGCTTCCTGCTCTTAATTTCTTACAGCACAATAGCGTTCCATTATATTTATATACCATAACTTATTCGTCCATTCCCCAATTGATGAGCATCCCCTCAATTTCCAATTCTTTTTTCTATCACAAAAAGAGCTGCTCTAAGCATTTTTGTATATATAAGCACTTCTTTTTCTTTAATCTCTTTGGGATATAGACGTCATAGTGGTATTGCTGAATCAAAGATTATGCACAGTTTTAGTGCACTTTGGTCAAGCTTCCACATTTTTCCAGAATAGATGGGTCAGTTCACAACTCTACAACCAGTGCATTAGGCTCCCATATTTTCCCTATCCCCTCCAAATCTTGTCACTTTTCTTTTCTGTCATTTTAACCAATCTGATAGGACTGAGGTGCTACCTCAGAATTGTTTTAATTTGCCTTTCTCTAATCAATAGTGATTTGGAACAATTTTTTTTCATGTCACTACAGATAGCTTTCATTTCTTCTTCTGAAAACTGCCTGTTAATATCCTTTGACAATTTATCATTTTGGGAATGAATATTCTTATAAAATAATGAATCTTTAAAGAATATTCCTCAGGGGGCAGCTCTGTGGTGCAGTGGATAGAGCACTGGCCCTGAAGTCAGGAGAACCTGAGTTCAAATCTGGCCTCAGACCAAACACTTGACACGTACTAGCTGTGTGACCCTGGGCAAGTCACTTAACCCCAATTGCCTTAAAAAACAAAAACAAACAAACAAAAAAAATATTCCTCAGAAAAACTCATTCATGGTGATCTTGGGATTTGGGGAAGTGAAGGAATGTGACAGCTAGTTGGCACACTGGAATCGAGAGCTGGGCCTATACGACATGAATTCAAATCCAGCCTCAGACATTTACCAGTTAAGTAGTGCTGGGCAAGGCATTTAACTTCTCTCTGCCTCAGTTTCCTCAGCTGTCAAATAGGGACAATAAGGGCACCTACTTCTTCATTAGATCATTTGTCTTGGAAGTTGTTTATAAAAAAATTATTCTTCTATCAACATTTTCCTACAATGACCCTTGACTGCTTATTGTTGAGAGGGAGTATGGATTATTGGATAGAGTATAGAACTTGGCAACAAGAATACCTAAGTTCAAATCCCACTTCTGACATGTTTTGTAACCATTGCCCAGTCATTTAAGCACTCTAGGGCTTAGTTTCTTCATTTGTAAAATCAGGATAATAATAACTCTATGCCTACCATAGAGAGCTAATGCAAGGCTCAGAAATCATAATGTCTGTGAAAAGTCATAAAGAGAGAAAGGAAGGGAGTAAGTATTTGAGTAGTGCTGTGTCAGGCACTTTACTAAGTACTTACAAATATACAATTTGATTCTCACAACTCTGTGAGGTAGGTACTAAAATGGTAAAGAGAAAGAGAAAGAGAGAGAGAGAGAGAGAGAGAGAGAGAGAGAGAGAGAGAGAGAGAGAGAGAGAGAGAGAGAGAGAGAGAGAGAGAGAGAGAGAGAGAGAAAGAGAGAGAGAGAGAGAGAGAGAGAAAGAGAGGAGAGAGAGAGAGAGAGAGAGAGAGAGAGAGAGAAGAGAGAGAGAGAGAGAGAGAGAGAGAGAGAGAGAGAGAAAGAGAGAGAGAGAGAGAGAGAGAGAGAGAGAGAGAGAGAGAGAGAGAGAGAGAGTGTGTGTGTGTGTGTCTGGTAATAGTTATTTTTACTAGTAGTAGTCTTAGACCATTTTCAGGTAATTATATAGAGTTCATGGCACCAGTTCCAAAATGGATTCTGAATATCAGGAATTGACTTTATGCATATTCCAAGTTGTTCTTATATGCAGTGGATTTATTCATGCCAAGTGCTTCTTTAGATTAAGACTTGATAGCTTGTATTAGAAAGTCACTGAAATGGTCTGCACTCTCTTGACTGAATGGAATTAGTTAAATGTCTTTTTTGTATTTTTTAAAGGTCACCTTCATAGAAAGAAACATGACAAAGCACATTTTGCAAAGCAGCACGTGTTCAAAATAAATGAAACTCAAGTGCATGTTTTTAGTTTCTGTGCCAGCATTTATTACCTCAGGGATGATGAGATGGATTTTTTTTATTATATCTGATTTGTGATAGGGCATAGTCAACAGAGACAGCATATGTAGCTATGAACAAGAAGCAATTATGTGATTGGGGAAGTAGTAGCTTTTGAACTCTGCTCCTTCTGATATATCTGAAAGAGAAGCACCATATTGTTCTCTTTAAACATGTGAAAGTGCTAATAAAATGAACTCTTTGAAAAGAAGCTTAAATATTTTACTAAATCAAGATCTGAGCAAGAGTTAGCATTTTGTTTACCACTATATTAATTTTAGAGCCCAAACGTGAACATTTGCCTCTAAAAAAGATTGGGAGATTAGTATTCAAAAATCACCACAGCCAGAATGGTGTTTACAAAGCAGTAGATTCCCATGAAAAATGTGTGATCTTTTCTCTAAGGGCAGGATATGGATTTGATTTCTAATTCCCAAAGAAATGAGAATAATTGTGAGGCCTAGGATGTTGGATAAGGCTGACTTATGAGGAGATATGAGGGCATACTTTATTATACACAGAGATAAGTAGGTGATTACAGAATTTTAAGACAAAACTGCATGCCATTTATATTTCAAATGAAATGTATGTTTTCAGAGTATCTTTAGGATCAGTGCTTAAGTTAAATTAAAACAGCTCAGCTAGCGAGATGACA
This sequence comes from Phascolarctos cinereus, assembly GCF_003287225.1. Lineage (NCBI taxonomy): Eukaryota > Metazoa > Chordata > Mammalia > Diprotodontia > Phascolarctidae > Phascolarctos > Phascolarctos cinereus. The sequence continues at coordinate 147,697,272 of NW_027555514.1, read as the reverse complement.
ATCTAAGCTTCAGTGAAATCTTCTTTAAAGAGCCTGCAAAAACACCTAAGTTATTCTAATGCTGAAAGGATGTATCAAGTTCCTATAAGACCATTTAAGTCTTCCATACTCTGCCAGAGCATGTCTTGGAACATGATACAGAATGTATTTGAGCCATACAACTAACAGTACCTACATTAGAGATAGAATTCTCACAAGGCCAGGGCAATTTTGCCTCAGATGCCAACATGGGGGAAGTTTATTTCCTCTCTTTCCCCTTCTCAAAGTGGAGTGACATTGTGCAAATCACTTGAATGGTTTCTCTGAAAAGATCTGTACTCTAGGGATAGATAAAACATAAATACTATGTGATATTTTTAATTATGGTGAACCTTCTTTCCATGATACAGAGATGCAGACTCAAAGTACATTATACTGAAACTACACATCTGTACAGACAATTGAGTTGATGGGGAGAAAAAAATCAGTCAATCTTTATTGATTTAATAGAAATACCAAGACAGTCAAAATTATTTCACTGGCAGCCCCATGTAAACATAGCCATAAGCTTACTCTGTCTCTGTTTCCTAACACAGACAAGTTTCCCCAATCCTAAAAACAACAACAACAAAAAATTCTTTTCTGAACCCTGCTAACCCCTCTATTTGCCATTTCTTTTCTCTCTTTGTTGCTGCCAAATTCTTGAATAAGTTACATGCAAATAACAATGATGCTTCTATCTACTATATTCTGGGTGTCATCCTCACACTTCCACTGAAATTGCAATCCCAAAGATCACCATTTTGCTTCTAATAACATGATTTTTTTTCTTAGAGTTCATTTCCTTAATCCTGCTGTAGTATTTGATTCTGCCAATGGCCTCCTCCCTTATCGAAACTGTCTCTACCTTGGTTTCTGTAACACTGTGCCATGCTACAGAAGGTCTCATGATCTTCCTCCTTTTCAAATAACCTATCCTATGTCTCTTTCACCAGCTGAACACTTTTCGTACCCTGAAACACCATTGGGAATTTCCTAATGTTCTGTTTGAGACTTATCCTCACCTGTTATTCTCTCTCAATAATCTTACCATGTTCTCGTGTCTTTAACTCTCATCTCAATGTAAATGACAATCTTTCCCCCATATCCCCATTCCCGTGACTCTAACCACATCAGTATTTCCACTTATAGGTAATGCTAACATCTCAAACTCAGCATGTATAAAATAAAACTTCTCATTTCATCACAAATAAAAATCATTCCGTCTTTGTGGTTTATTCATTTGTGAAATACCAAATTCTTGTAATTCTTCATTTGCCATATCTCTGTCATCTAAATCTTCCCTTTAGTTTTTGCTGCTACTAGCCTGGTTCAGATTCCCCAGTTACATCACTTATGTCCTACTATATATCCTCATAAAATGATTCCTTTAGCTCTAGTTTTCCTCTCTTACCAATCAGTCTTGCCCATCACCCATTTACTAATTATCTTAAAGTACTCATTAAAGCATGTCACTCATCTTCAAAAAGACATCTTCAAAAACATTGAGAGGTAGGATGTGGCACAGACAGTGAATAAAAGGCTAACTTTAGAGTCACAGAGGCATGAGTTCATTTGCTTTCTCTGCTACAAGCTTTCTGGGTGACCATGGATAAGTCACTTAACCTCTAGGTGTGCCTTAGGCAATTCACACTATACAGGAGGTAAGTTTTGATAGCTCACATACCAGTTTCCTATTCAAAGTCACCACCATTTTATGAACTTTAGACTGATATCCTCATTTGTCTAAAACTTAATTTTAATCAATTGTTCAAAGACACTCCCTCCCCTCAGAGTGACAAAGAATGGAGATTCTGTGAGAGTATCAATGATATAACTACTAAAACAAAAGAAAAAAAATTAAAAGTAGACTTAAAATTGTCACATTATTTCATTCTTTCCTGTCTGATGAGCCACTGTAATTACAGACAACAGGTGGAAGATCAGCAGAATTTAATCTGAATACTGGATTTGGCATCTTCATGTAACACATTTTGTATAATATAGAAATCTAAGATCCCTAACTGAGCTTAGCCCCAACCTATTTGCACCTGAAATAAATGGCCTTTCAAATACATACAGTGCAGATTGTGCCTTCTTAATGAGATAGGAAGAGTAGTAATCATGTCACAATATAAAATTCTTCTCCTTATTTTATAATTACACAGAAAGGCAGGGGGAACATTTCAAAGGCAATGTACTTGAATCATTAATAGCTTGGTATCAATCTTGATCAAGGAATAGTAAGTTTACAGAAAAGGTAGATTAATTTCAATAAAATTATAGTGTAACTAGACCCTGAAGCAATGGTTAGAATCACTGATGGTACTTACTTCAATCCTTCAAGAATTCATCATTGCATTTGTCTGAGTGGGTATTCCTTCCACCTATGGAGATCACAGCTATGCATGGCTTTGAAAACAGTTGAATGAATTTCTGGATGACCATCAATCCATCAATTTATCTTTAGTTATGAGACTGTGAACTTAGGCTGACATTTAGACAACATGCATACAGGTCATCATCAAGCCTTTTCTCAAAACTTTTCCTGCTTAACAAAAATTGGATAGTGACACAGAATGGATAGAGTACTGGACATGGAGTCAGGCAGACATTCATTCAATTTCTGCCCTCTGCTATTAGTATTTGATCAACCATCGGCAAAATATGTTGCCCATTTGGACCTGTTTTCCAATGAGTAAAACTGGAAATTATAATCCTAATAGTACATATTCTAGAGAGTCAACATGAGGTTCAAATGAGATCACATAGTTTAGATGCTTTTTAAACTTTAATATGCTATAAAATATCAGCTTTCATTATTATCATTATTATATTCCGTTGACAAACCTTGAAAAAAGGAGGGGCATCACACAACCATGAGGCAATATCAGGTTAGAACTTTAACAGATATCCTTTAAGAACTTAATGTTGCCACATTTTTTGGTCAATTTCTTCAAGCCATCTGGGAAAAAAATCATATGGGTCATTTGATATAGAATAAACTAAAACAAAAGTTAATTGATTTTTTTTAAAACTGTTGAACTCTTTGTGAGAATAGATGTGTGTAAGAATATGTGTAATTGACATCCAGAGGAGGGAATTATCAAGTTAGGCATATGAGTAATAAGAAGAGTGTTTATTTGTTTGAGTAGATCAGAATATTCATGAAAATTCTTTGCCAGTCTAATACATTGTTTCTATGGGAAAGAGCAAGAGTCACGGTATTTGTCCTCTTCTAGGGAGATTATACATGTCATTCATAACACATGAATAGTAAGGCTACTGTTCTTGAAAGAACGTATGTACCTTAATACTGTTATAGCAACACCAGTGATCAAATAATTCTTTGTGTAATAACTGATTTTTTGGTATTCCAGATTATACTCATTTTCTGTCTTTTGGAGTCTTAGAGAAGAATAGCATGTTGTCTCCATAATAACCTTTCATTTACTTAATTACTAAATCATTCGTGCTTCTCTATTCTACAGAAAGATGAGGGATGGTTTAAATTGGTTCCTGTCTTCTAATTCTGAGAGCAGACTCATAGCCAAGATAGAGACCAGAAACTAAGTCTGATTTGTGCACATCTTCTACATTTAAGATAATCCGAACCACAGAGCAGGTCCCAGTAGTGTTACTATAGCCTAGAAAACAACAATTCCTTTCTTTAAAAAACAAAAATCAAAAAAAGGTATTTTGGGGCAGCTAGGTGGCACAGTGGATAAAGCCCTGGCCTTGGAGTCAGGAGGACCTGAGTTCAAATCCAACCTCAGACACTTGACACTTACTAGCTGTGTGACCCTGGACAAGTCACTTAACCCTGATTGCCTCACCCAAAAAATATATGTATTTTAGTTTAGCTTATGGGAAAAGATCTGGGAGTGGGCTAAGAAGAAAGTTGAGTTCTTCATATTTTCTAATATCTGCATTGAATTCCATTCTTCTCCAATACAGATTACATTGTGTGCCTATATATACACAACACACACACACATGCACACATATAGATAGATAGATTGATAGATATACACATATACATATATACATATATTTCTGTTTCTATACACACATATGTTAAGGTTTTATATACTTATATATGTGTATAAATATATGTATATATAATTTTATGTATAAGTACATAGATATATGCATATGTAAAAATTTTAATTTCATTTTTATATATACATTTTATATATATATATATATATACATTATATATGTTATTCTGTATGTGTATATATTATATATATATATATATATGTGTATAAATATTCTAAGCCCAAATTATTAGAACAATTGAATAGACTAAAATCCAAATAGATAAAAATGTTGTCTTTTTTATGGTTTTGTTTTAATAGGATTTAATGAGTAATTCTAAATTAATCTATGTATTCATTTATTGCTATATCTAATGAGAAAAAATTGAGAGTCTCAAATTTCATAATATTACCTAATCGCTAGTAGTCTAATTCAGTAGGTGAGGAGTTTAAATGGAAATTTATAGGGTAGGGCCTCTAGGTACTGCAAGCACAGGTCAGATAATTATTGGGAAAATAGTCTAGCAATTTTAACAAATACTTTTTATTTGGCTTAAGAAAGGGTATTTTTTTTTACCTTAAATGCATACCTTAATTCTATCTTATTAGAATTCTACCACCTTTATTTTAAAATACATTACGTAGGACCTGTGTGCATTTTCAGTGAACTAAAATATGCATAGTGTATTCATTTTGCATTAGTCTTCACTTTCGCTCTCATGAAAGAAATGTTCCATTCCAAGCATTCAAAGCTTTCTTATCTGGACTCAGAAGTCAGGACATTGCTATTCAGCTAAGGTAATGATACATAAAATCGCAGTGTTATTAGATCTGGGAACATGAAATGTTTTCTGTTTCCCTTTAGTGTGTTGTCTTTGTGTTCACTTCCAATAAACTAGGATTACACTCGACATAGAGGGTAATTCTTAAGAGTTCTCAATATAGGGACATTAATGGATTTTTGGGGGGATAAAGAATATGTTATTTCAAGTCCTTTATGTTATACATTATCTCAAGATTGGAATACCTTAGAGATCATCTAATCAAACTTATTTGGATAGAAATCCCCATTTCTCTCTTGAAGATCTCCATTGATTGTGGGCTCCCTACCTCTGAAGGACATTTATTACTCTAATAACTAAAGCTTTCTTCTTATAGCATCAGTACAAGTCTTTTGCCCTATAATTAGGGGAAGTGTGGAACCATTTTTTGAAAAACAGTACTAAACCTGACTTAGTTTGATAGGATATAATATCTGTGTTTCACTAGCACTTTTCTTATGTGAATTAGGTTACAAAAATCAAATAAAATAACACAAGGTAGTTGTATACCTGAAATACATTTGGTCATGGTATCTCAACAAGAAATAACATAATAATAAACTTCATTTTATAGTAAGATGAACATAAATTTCATTGGCTCAAAATGAAAATAATCATTTTTTTCATGCTGAGACAAATATGATCATCTTATAAAGTAGAATGCTTAAATGAATAATAGAAGTTTTCTATGAAAGTTTTAAAAAGCAAAATCACTGAACAGAAACCATAAAAAATATATGCATTAGGAAAGAAATAAGAACATTTGCTCTATTAGTTAACATCTCCAATAAAATGTTTTTTATGTTTTATGCTGTTTTCCCTTTAATGATGGGAAAGAAGGATAACTGTTTAGACTGTCAATAAGAGGAGTCATGAATTTTTTTCAACAGAACCAAAATATTTGTCCATGCATAGGCTGACATAGCCATGGTAAAATGGATAAAGCACTGTATTCAGAGTCAAAAATAGTTTTAAATACTTGCTTTGTGACTTTTTACTTATGTGACCTTGGTGAAATTATTTAATCTCCTTTAGTCTCTATTTCCTGGTAAAATGATTGTAAAATTGAATCAGTAGTTAAGGGCATTTTCCATTCTAAAAGTCATTAATTCTAGGAAGAGAATCTCCCAAGTCTTCCCTTTTCCCAGGTAAACATCTCCAGTTCCTTCAACCAATCCCTGTAAAGTATTATCCCTCACAATCCCAGCCTTTCTCCTCTATAGAATCTTTAGTCTGTCAATAACCTTCCTAAAATGTGGCACTACACACTAAAACACAATGATCCAGAAGTGATGGGGTAGCATCCAGGAGGATTATCCCATCCTCCCAGATATTATGACTTAATCAATTTATCTAAATTCATATTAATTATTTTTGGCTGTTGTGTTTTACTGTTGAATTGTAATGAACTGTTAGCCCAGTAAAATGCCAAACTATATTTACATAAAATGTTATTTATCCATGCTTCCACCATTCTAAATTTGTGTAGTTTATTTTTTGAGCCTTGGCATAGGATTATTCATTTATCCCTATTAATCTTGTTGGATTCAGCATTCACATTGTTTTGGACCCTGATTCAGTTATCCATAGTGTTAGCCCAGGTTTCCCTTCTGCAAATTTAATAAACATCTCAAACATACATTTACTCAAGTCACCCATGCTGTTGGCCAAGAAAAGATTAGTGATGTGTTCCCATAGTGACCTCCTTTCATTGGCCTAATCATCACATTTTTGGGTCTGATCATTCAGCCAATTCCAAATATAAATCCAATTAAGGGTATTATCAGAAGGTACAGTATACAAAGCCAAAAGAATTAAAGAAGTATGTTGAAGTCAATGGTATTTAATATTGCCAAGAGTTCAAGGTGAATGAGGACTAAGAAAAACATTTATGTGTAAAGTGACCAGACAGAAAATGATACTGCTTCCATTATTGTTAAAGAAAACTTTTTGAGAATATAACTTAGGCAGCACATAAAAGGAGTAGATGAAGGAAGGAGAACAGTGGTGGTGGTTTTTCCCCAACTTCCTACTATTTCTCTTACTTTGAAAATGGAGGGAAACCAAAGAAGGAAATAAAGGATAATAGAGGTTAGAGAAGAATTTTGCTCATAGGAAGGGGGTTTAGGAAGAGAGAGAATTGTTTTCATAGTTAAGTAGCTGCTTCAGTGTGTTTGGGAGCTATTAAATACATATTCATCACTTAGATTCTTTTTTTCTAGGAAGATTGATATAGGATTCAAGAATATTTATGCAAGCATTAGTAGATTATCTAGTGCTGTTTATTACAGAACTGTGTTTCTCCAATGAAACACAGTGAGATGTGATTATTCATTCATATAAAAACATATTTGCTTTGTAGAGAATTGATATATGTTTTCTTTAATGTATCATATCAAATCAAGAATTTATAAAGTGCTGTCTTTTGGCCAGGCAGTGTGCTAAGCTCCAAAATATTGCCAATTTAATGTCAAATGCTAATTTTTAATGGAATTATTTCATTGCTGTCAGAAATGAGGTCTGATGATTTTTGTTTGAGATCTTTGTTCTTTGATGACTTTGTATGTACAAACGCTGGAAGGAAAAAAAAACACACTGGTTAAGAATCATTAAATTTATACATTAGCCTTTCCAATAAAGTTGTTCTTTAGTATGAAAAGATAAAATCTCTGAAGTATGTAGTAAACCAGAGTTTAAAAGGCTGAGGAATTTTTTAAGTTAGAAAAAAAGCCCAAATCATTGAGAATTCAAAGTGAAAATCTAAATACTCCATATTTTTTTTTCAATTTTTGACTGTTGGATTTTTTTCCTCCTTTTATACCCTGCTTGACTTAGCTGAAGCAGCATATTATGAGTTCATTTAGCTTTATGTTTCTTTAAATGTGTTTCTATAATAGCATTATATCTTTAGGGACCATAGAATCATTTGGAAGAGAAATTACCTCATTCTTTATAATGGGATTTTGTGAGAATATTACTTTTCTTTTCTAATTTTTGATTCAATTGCATACACTTCTTCACATTGGATATATGGCATTGACCCAGCACTTGCCTATAGCTACTAGGGGTCATTACTGCTAAGGAATCAATGAGGACTATTGACTATTAATATTTTTCTGACTTTTCAACTAACGTCTTCAGATCCCATCATTTGCTTGGTTCAAGCAAGGTGATAAGAAAGGGAACAATTTCATTGTTTGGAATTAATTTATGATATAACTGCAAGCAATGTATCTTATCTTTTGGATAGGATTTGGGGTTTACCATTGATGAACCTCTGATTTTTAGCTGAACCATTTAATTTCTCATTCCTCTTGTTTCCATCTGGTAGACAGAAGTAAATAATACTAATAATACCTATAAGATTATGGAGAAGATAATAAGGTAATGATTTATGAGGTATCTTATCATTAATGATATCTACACATGCCAACTAAAGTGGAGAATAAAAGTAATTATCGGGACAGTTTATGACCAAGTTTTCTTCACATAATTATCTCCATATTTCAGGTAAAATGTTTCTTAGCCTGATTCATACAAATAATTATTAATTTACAAGTATAGATCTAGTCATTATGCCTTTCATGACTTCATACAAAATTAGTTAAGGATCTTGTAAATTTCTTATTCCATTTCTCATCCTGTTCTTAAATCTATGGCACTCCAAACACTGAGCTTTCTTCCACATACATGCTTATCACTTTCTGCAGAGAAACAGGCTCATTATAGCTCATAATCTAAAAAAAAAAAATCCACTATAAAAAAAAGACCATTATGCAAAATTCCTGAACCGTTAATATCAACTTTTTACTTGTACACTTGATCCCATTCCTTTCTGTTTCCATCAATTGCTAGCTTCTTATTACTCATAAAATACTCATAGCATTTTACTTTTTCCCCTTTAGTTATAATGACAATACTACCTGTCTTTCTCACTCGTCTTCTCATCTTCAGTCTTTCATTTTAAATAGTTTCCTTCATATAAATATGTCCATCTCCACTTTATTAAAAAAAAGAAAAAACACCCAAACTTTATTTTTTTAAATTTTTTTATTAATTAATTTTATTTATCAACAATCACTTCCATAAGATTTTGAGTTTTAAATTTTTCTCCCTCTCTCTCCCCACTTCCTCCCCAAGACAGCATGCAATCTGATATAGGCTGCATATTTACATTCCTATTAAACATGTTTTCACATTGGTCATGTTGTAAGGAAGAATTAGAACCAATAGGAAGAACCATCAGAAAGAGGAAACAAAACAAAACAAAAGATAAATAGTATGCTTTGATCTGCGTTCAAACTCCATAGTTCTTTCTTTGGAAGTAGGTAGCATTTTCCATCATGAGACCTTTGGAGATATCTTAGATCCTCACATTGCGGAGAAGGTCTAAGTCTGTCAACGTTAGTCATTGCACAAGGTGGCTGTTATTGTGTAAAACATTCTCCTGGTTCTGCTCACCTCACTCAACATCAGTCCATACAAGTCTTTCCAGGTTTTTCTGAAGTCTGCCTGCTCATCATTTCTTATAGCACAATACTTTTCATTACATTCATATATCACAACTTGTTCATCCATTCCCCAATTGATGGGTATCCCCTCAATTTCCAATTCTTTGCCACCATAGAAAGATATGTTATAAATATTTTTGTACATTTTTTATGATCTCTTTGGGATACAGCCCTAGAAGTTCTATTGCTGGGTCAAAGGGTATACACATTTTATAGCCTTTTGGGCATAGTTCAAAATTACTCTCCAAAATGGTTGGATTGTTTCACGATTCCACCAACAATGCATTAGTATTCCAATTTTCCCACATCTTCTCCAGCATTTATCATTTTCCTGTTTTGTCATGTTGGCCAATCTGATAGGTGTGATGTGGTATTTTTTTTTGATTTGCATTTCTCTGATCAATAGTGATTTAGAGCATTTTTTTCATATGATTATAGATGGCTTTAATTTATTCATCTGAGAACTGCCTGTTCATATCCTTTGACCATTTATCAATTTTGGGGAATGACTTGTATTCTTATAAATTTGACTTAATTCTCTATATATTTTAGAAATGAGGCCCTTATCAGAGGCACAAGTTGTAAAAATTCTTTCCAAATTTTCTACTTCCATCCTAATCTTGTTGGCATTGCCTTTGTTTGTGCAAAAACTTTTCAATTTAATGTAATCAAAATTATTCATTTTGTATTTCATAATGCTCTCTGTCTCCTGTTTGGTCATGAGTTCTTCTGTTCTCCATAAATCCAACAGGTAAACCATTCCTTTCTCTCCCTGTTTGCTTATTGTATCAGCTTTGATATCTAAATCGTGAACCTAGTTTGACTTTATTTTGGTATATGGTGTGAGATTTTGGTCTATACCTAGTTTCTGCCATACTCTTTTTCAGTTTTCCCAGCAATTTTTGTCAAATAGTGAGTTCTTATCCCAGAAGCTGGGGTCTTTGGGTTTATCAAATAGTAGGTCACTATAATAATTAACTACTGTGTCTTGCATACCTATTCCACTGGTTCTCCACTCTATTTCTTAGCCAGTACCAAGTAGTTTTGATGATTGCTGCTTCATACTGCAAGTTAAGCTCCTGAGCAGCTAGGCCACCTTCCCCTGCATTTCTTTTCATTAGTTCCCTTGATATTCTGGACCTTTTGTTATTACAAATGAATCATGTTATTTTTTCTAGCTCTATAAAGTAAATTTTTGGTAGTTTGATTGGTATGTCACTGAATAAGTAAATTAGCTTAGTTAGAATTGTCATTTTTAATATAATAGCTCGACCTACCCATAAGCAACTGATGTTTTTCCAATTATTTTGATCTGACTTTATTTGTATGAAAAGTGTTTTGTAATTGTGTTCACATAGTTCCTAGATTGGTTTCCACAGGCATACTCCTAAATATTATGTAATGTCTATGGTAACTTTAAATGGAATTTCTCTTTCTATCTCTTGCGGTTAGGCTTTATTGGTAATGTATAGAAATGCCGATGATTCATGTGGGTTTATTTTATAGCCTGCAACTTTGCTAAAGTTGTTTATTATTTCAAGTAGTTTTTTTACTTGATTCTCTAAGTATATCATCATGTCATCTGCAAAGAGTGCTAGCTTTGTTTCTTCTTTGCCTATTCTAATATCTTCAATTTCGTTTTCTTCTCTTATTGCTAAAGCTAGTGCTGCCAGTGTGATATTGAATAACAGTGGTGATAATGGACATCCTTGTTTCACCCCCAATCTTATTGGAAATGCTTCTAGCTTGTGCCCATTACATATGATGCTTGCTGAAGGTTTTAGGTAGATACTACTTACTATTTTAAGGAAGACTCCATTTATTCCTGTGCTCTCTAGTGTTTTTAATAGGAATGGGTGTTGTATTTTGTCAAAAGCTTTTTCTGCATCTATTGAGATGATCATGTGGTTTCTGTTAGTTTTGTTGTTGATATCATAAATTACGCTGATAACTTTCCTAATATTGAACCAGCCCTGCATTCCTGGTATAAATCCTACCTGGTCATAGTGATAAGTTCTTGTGATAAGTTGCTGTAATCTGTTTGCTAATGTTTTACCAAACACTTTCATTTATTCTTTCTATCTCCTCCAACTACAAACCTGTATCTCTCATCAAAGGCACAGATTAACTGCAGAGATGGTGTCTATAGCGTTGTGCACACTCATTGCTTCATCCTTTTCACGTCTCACTCTTGAACCCCATACAGTCTGGCTTCTGATACTGATATTAGCCTGAAAGCTCTCCCTCCATGGTCACCAATATTCTATTAATTGATGGATTCAATGGCTTTTTCTTGGTCCTCATTCTTAAATCCTCTCTAGAGGTTCTTACATGGTTGACTCCCATCCATTCTTGGCTATTCTTACCTCCCTTGACTTTCCTGGAATAATTCTCTTGTTATATAGATCCCACCGTTCTTTCTCAGTATCTTTTAGTGGATCATCATCACCTACCTCCTAAATACAAGTGCCCCATGGTGTACTGTCATAGTGCCTTTTCTTTTAGTATACCCTTCCTTGTGATCATCTCATTATTTCTCATGGGTTCAAATATTATTTCAATGCAGATAGTTCTTGGGTCCATATTTATAGATCTTACCTGTCTCCTGTGTTCTACTTCTGCTTCCTGGACAAATTTACCTGAATATCCTAATACGATGCCAAATTCAGGTCCAAAACAATTAATTATCTTCCTCCATCTTCATAAGATGCTGACCTATGTCATCCCCACTCAATAAATTTCAGTGGCTCCCAATCCCAGGATCAAATATGAAATTCATCAATTGCCATTTAAAATCTTTGACAAGTTCACCTTTTCTTACCTTTTCTCATCTTTTTAAATTTTTCTCATCTTCATATACTGTATGACACTGGTCTTCTTGCTGTTCTTTGAACAAAGCACTCCTTCTCTGGACTCTCTGTCTTTTCACTGGCCATAACCCATGGCTTGAATTCTCTCTCTCCTCACCTCTTCTTCCTTTCTTCTGACTTCCTTCAAGACTCAGCTCAGATTCCACTTTTTCAAGAGACATTTCCAGGTCTCTTAATCCCCAAACAAACCTCCCTTCACATTGTTATTGCCTTGCTCTGAGATTATTTCCTATTTACAATGTATATATCATGTATGTTTGCATGTTGTCTCCTAAATGTATATGTGAGATCCTTTGTATCCTCCATGCTAAGAGGTGGTACAGTAGATAGAGTGTCAGGCCTGGAATCAGGAAGACTAATAGATGCCAACTTTGCTATATCCTGTTATGGAGTGATGAAAAAAATTAGTAAACATGTTTAATCATTCCTGAAATTAGTTTAAATGAGGTAATCCCAGTAGCTTACATTCACTCATGCACTCTCATCTGACCTTCATAACCTGTGAAACTGGCGGGGCAGATATTATTATTCCCACTTTACAGATGAGAAAGCTGAGATCTAATTAGGTTAACTGACTTGGTCTGAAGTTGCCCAGTTAATTAGTGACAGCTCCTAGTTGTAATGCTCGTTCCATTATATTACGCAATACTATAGCGATCAGAGAATGAATCTGAGATTAATGGGGAGGGTCAGAATACTGAAGATGAAGACAATATGAAAAATCATACTTCAAATAGGAAATCCGTTTCTTTCTCTAAGGAAACTCAATTAATTAGATGAATCATTTGTTTACCTCTTTCTGGATCCAGTTTGGACTATTACTGTTCAAGGCTTTCCTCTTTTTTTTAAATCGTCACTTAAAGTTTCAACTTTTTTTTTTTAAGTATTAGATAAGGTCTTCTACAAGCAGATTCTTTCGAAGATATCATCTGGAGGCTGACAAAAGCAAGGATTTTACCAGTGTTCACATTCCTTATAGAGTATTACCAGTTCTTTCTTTATGTTAACACTAATGAAAAAAAGGCGACCTTTATTTCTTCAGGGTCCAATTATCTGGAATATAGGGATTTACATGTAATTTTTTCCTTCTGTTCCCTTTGGCCACTTCCACTAGAGAAGGTAAAACTCAAATCATCCAATTTTGTTTCTTATAAAAGGCTTAGTAAAATGGTAAGTTGAAATTACTGTTTAAAATTAAGTTTGGGGTTATCTTTAGATTTAAACTATCCATAACCTTGATTTCCCTTAACCATGGATAATTAAGAGTTGCCTGTAATCACTTTATATAATATATCTGCTGGAATGGTTCCTTGCTGCTCTAAGCTGTTTTCATTTAGGAGGGGAAAAAAAAAACACAGTAGATTTATTGTCCACAAAAGAAACAAACCATTTACAGGAAGGAGTCATGCAAATTTCTAGAGATGGAAATTAAAGGGTAGAAGTAACAACCAAATTTGGAACTAAATATACTAAGGAACAGGTTAGTTGAAAGCGTTAAGATAATATTAATAATCAAATCAGATCATTTTAACATTGTGTGCTTCCTTCTGTTGATTCTCTGGAACTGAAACTGGAAACTAATTTATCAATATTAAAATTTACGAGGAAATGGTGGAATCCTACTGTTTAGAAAGAAAGCATTACAACCTTGGGCTTTATTTTTTCTAGGCCATTAAAATAGCCATAAAAATATTTATAACCTTGCTGTTTAAAATTTTAACAATGATACAGCTCAGTGGCATGGTGGATAGATTGCTGGTCCTGGATCCAGAAAGACTTGAGTTCAAGTGTAGCTTCAGACATTTACTAGCTGTGTGACCCTGGGTGAGTCATTTACCTGCTTTTTAACCTGTTTCCTTATCTGTAAAATGGGTATAATAATAGTACCTGCCTCCCAGGGCTCTTGTGAGATTAAAATGGGATATTTTAAAATCTTAAAGCTCTCTAAAATGTTAGTTGTCATTGTTTGTATCCTTATTATTAATAAAGTCATTTTTAAAGGTAGATGAAATGAATTCACTAAATTAATGATTTTTTGAAATACCTTTACTGAAAAAAATTATATGTTAGACTGAATACATCCTTCAAATGTGTTTTGCTAAAGCATCACGACCTTCTGTAAGATTTTTAAATGGTTTCTAGTTATAGATTGTCATTGTCAATATCTTCAACCTATGAGTGGCCAGATAAGCAGACTAGTGGTAAAAGAGAGCAATTATTGGACTAGGAGTCAGGACACTGAGGTTCCTTTAAGCTCTTCGGGTCACAAATTTTCTCATCTGTTAGTGAAAATAGCATTTGCTATGGAGGCTGCAGACTTTAGATCATTCCCTAGACTCATCGATATCTGAGGAAGTTGTTTAACCTCTTGGAGACAGTTTCTTTCATCTGTAAAGTGTGATTAATAGAATTGCACTGTGTATATCATGGGGTTATTGCAAGGAAACAGGCTTTGTAAATCTTAACACCCAGCTGAGATAGGAGTTATTGTCCCTACGCTCCCCATTGCTGTTAAAATGACAAGAAAATCATTGTATTATAACTAGAAGTTATCATCTAACCCAACTCCTGCATTTTCACAAGAGGGTACTGATGCCCATAACTAGGTGGCCTAGATAGAGGATTGGGCCTGCAGTCAGGAAGAACTCAGTTCAGATCATACCCTTAGATTGTTACTAGTTGTGTTACCCTGAGTGAGTCACTTAAGCTCTGTTTACCTCAGTTTTCTCAGCTGTAAAATGTGGTTAACAATAGCACCTACCTCTTGGAGTTGTGAGTATCAAATGAGATAGTTTGTAAAGCACTTAGCCCAGTGCCTGTCACATAGTAAGTACTTAATATTTTAAGCGAAGCAACGGGAACAAGATCACCCAGTTAGCAATTGGTAGAGCCTTGCCTGTATTGTAGAGTGGTTGTGATGATCAAATGAAAAAATTAATGTAAAAATTACACAATGCTTTGTTGTTGAATTGTTGTTGTTGTTTTCTTTTTCATCATATCCAACCCTTTGTTACCTCATTTGCGTTTTTTTCTGACAAGAATACTAGAGTGGTTTGTCATTTTCTTCCTCAGTTCATTTTACTGATGAGGAAACTGAGGCAAACAGGGTGAAGTGACTTGCCCAGGGTCACACAACTGGTAAGTGTCTGAGGCCAGATTTGAACTCAAGATGTGTTCTCAACTCCAGGCCCAGCACTCTATCACTTGCACCACCTACCTGGTCACACGTATGCAATGCTACAAAAATTTAAAAGATAAGGACTAGACCTCTGACTCCATTGGTATAGGGAACTGCCAGGTGAGTAAACTTCCTCTATAAATGCTGCTTGGCCTTTTCTCTGCACATTTAATCTGAGACTTCTCAGAGCCCTGAGAGGTTGGGTCTTGCCAAGGGTAACACAGTCAGTCAATGTCAGAGTAACAGAGTTGTCTCTGTGTGTACTGGATCACAAAGATTACTTAGTTACTTTCATTCACCCAATCTCATGCTGATTCCATAAACCCCCATGCAGTTCTCCCTTGAAAACTTTAAGTGTATGAAAATAAGTTCACTCTTCCCACCTGCCGCCCATGCTGGCAGATTGTTTACAAAGTCATACCCAGATGTTTATGCACCTGGAAGTTCACTGTCTTTTTCAACTGATTCCATTTTTAATGTATTCTCACGCTTTCTTAGACTCACTCAGTTACTGGCTGGCGTTCACATGCTAACATGTAGTGGTATCCAGGTTCCCCCTAACAAGGCAAAAGATGTAGTTCCATCCACCCTTTACCCCAAATCCATTCACATTTCAATTTTGGAGACCCTAAAGTATTCAGCTTATGCCTAGCTCATCCCAGATTGATTGTGCTGCCAAGCAAAGGGAAACATGAATAAAGTGAGGTCACTCTTCTTAAGACTTCACTGTTCCTGTTTTAGACCCTCTCCTTTTTAAATTGAAATTTCCATTCCATATCAGTCATAGCCATGCTGACCACTCTTTACTCTTATGGATTCCCATTCATTTAGGTTTGTGTACAAACACAATTAACCATAGAAGACCAACCCTGGGTGAGCATGACACTTGGTACAAATATTACAGAAACATGTTTTCACACTTGTGAAAAACAAATTCTAGTTTTGGAGTTGGAAGTCTACTTAGAGGTCACCTTTTCTAAAAACCTAATTTTGTAGATATGGTACCTGAGAGACCTAGAAACTGAGAGACAAAGAATTATAGAAATATAGGCCTTCTTAACCTGTAGCCTACAAATAGATTTCAAAAGATCCATGAATTTGGATGGGGAAAAATGAATTTTATTTTTATTAACCTCCAACTGAAATTTAACATTTCCTTCAATTATTCAAAAGCGTGATTCAGAGAAGGGGTTCATAAGCTTCACCAGACTTCCAACATGGAGAGTGGGTGGAGGAAGAAGGGGTGTGGAAATCCATGACACAATACATTAAGAATGCCTGCTAATGTGTCAAAGGCCACATAGGTAGTAACAGAAAAAATGGGACTACAATCCAGGTCCTCTGATTTAAATTTAGTGCATTTCCAAACATACCATACTGTCTTTCACACTTATGAAAGTAGCCTTGGTCATAGAATTACCCAAGACTTTTTTTTCTTTTTCTCATAGATG
Source organism: Phascolarctos cinereus (assembly GCF_003287225.1). Lineage (NCBI taxonomy): Eukaryota > Metazoa > Chordata > Mammalia > Diprotodontia > Phascolarctidae > Phascolarctos > Phascolarctos cinereus. The sequence goes on along the minus strand of NW_027555514.1, from coordinate 147,680,383 downwards.
CCTCCCTAATGGGATAGTAGAAGCAGAGAAAGGAGAACAAACATAAATTATGATATCTTCTTGGGATGGGAGACAAATCAAAAACATGACTATAATGAATCATAGAATTTCAGAGTTGGATCTAAGTGATCATCTAAGCCAATCTATTTCCCCTCCCTACTCCCAACAAAAATTCTTATTACAGCCTAGCTCATAAGTACTTATCCAGCCTTTGCTTGAAGGCTTCCAGTTAAGGGAGAACCCGTATCCTACCAAGGGAGCCTATTACACTGTGGATCAGCTCTAGTTGTTAAGATGGGTGGCTAGATGGTGCAGTGGATACAGTGCCAGCCCTGGAGTTCAATAGACTCACCTTCCTGAGTTTAAATCTTCCCTCAGACACTTGCCAGCTGTGACCTTGGGCAAGTCACTTAACCATTTTGCCTCAGTTTCCTCATCTGTAAAATGAGCCAGAGAAGGACAGGGCAAACCAGTGCAATATCATTGCAAAGAAAACCCCAAAGGGGTTATGAAGAATCAGACATGACTGAAAAATGACTAAATGTGAACAATTAAGATATTTCTCCCACACTTACCCTGAAATTTGCCTTTTAGTAATTTCTGTCCTTTGCTTCCTGTTCTGTAATCTGGCACCGCATCCAATATGTTGAATCCCTCTTCCACATGACAGTCTTTTAAGTCCATCAGAAAAGGTGGCATGACTCCCCAAGCCTTTTCTTCATACAACGCATCCCTAGTGCCTTCAATTCATCCTCAGGCAGCAAAAAATTGGATCCCTCCCCATTCTGGTTGCTCTCCTCTGGACATTCCCTAATTTATCAATCTTCTTTCTAATATATGGTTCCTATAGTATAATAACTGAGCTGTTGTCAAACTAATACCTTCTTAGTTCTGGAAGTTGGGTCACTCAACACAACCCAAAATAGCATTAACTTTTTTGGCTTCAATAATCGCACTGCTGACTCATATTGAATCTTGAACCTATTAAATCTTATCCACCTCATACTGTAGAAATAACTTCTTGAACCCATGTAGGGTTTTATATTTATCCCTGAGACATTTCCTCATGAAATTAAGTATAATTTTCTTGCCTTTCAAGATCTTTTTTGGATTCAGTTAAATTCATTGAGGCTAAAGAGCTGGATTTTTAAACTTAACCCATTACAGAGCAGTTCAACTCTGGACTAAGTTCAGGGACAAAGAACCATGACTTATGCAGTTACAGGACAAAAATCAATTAATTGTAAATAGAATGAATAAGAAAATGACACAGAATCAATCTTAATTTCAAAAGTACTGTCCTAGATAATCAGGGGATATCAAATTCATCTGATATTAATAATGGCAACAGATTGATTTAGTTTTAATTCAATTGGTTAAATATTTGTGAATTAGTTCACTTTTTTGTTTCACTTGGTAGTTAAAAATAGTTATTTGAATAATAAAATAATTTTCTTGTATTTCATAATATTTTTGAAAATAAATATAATTCTTTTGCTTTAAACCTGTGCAAATCTTTAACAAGAATTTACTTGCTTTATGTTTTTTTTTCTTTCCCCTCCCTTTCTAATTCTTAAGGTTGGCTATTTAAATTTTGCTACTTCATAAGCATTATTTAACATTTTATCTAACTGAGCTATCAGTTCTGTACTTTATGCTAGTCCTTATCTTTTCTTTTTCCTTTTTTAGTTCTCTAAGTTGATTCATTATTTTCCATGAGAGTATTATAAAATATTCTGTTTAAATGAGGTGAGGGGTAATTGTAATTTTCTTAGAAGAATGTTGTTTTAGGTTACATGCATGTTGGCATGTTGAAAAGGAGATGTGCTTTCCACTGAATTAGCAGAATGAAAGTAGTCAAAGAAATTGCTATTAAGATAATTTTGAATTTCATTTTCATATGTCATTCTTGTCACCTCATCCAAAATGCTCCATTTGAGAGTATCATTTTGCTGACCTTAATAATGGTCACTTGCTTTCCTGTCAAACATGAAACTACTTTAGCTAGTAATGTTCAAAATTATGTTTGGATATGTTCTAAATAACACTTCTAATGACTGAATGGAGTTATGTACTTATTGAACTCCATATGTGAAGTGATGAATTAGATATTGAAACAATGAGAGAGAGAGAATATGTAGAAGTAACACTATGACAAGCAGAAAGGCATCATCATATCATCATAACCACAACAACCACTACATTAATATAGCACCTACTATGTGCCAGGCACTGCTATTCACATTTTTACAAATATTGTCTCATCTGATCCTCACAGCAACCATGGGAAGTAGGTGTTATTATGATTCCCATTTTACACTTACAGAAACTGAAACACAGAAAAGTAAAGTGACTTGCCCAGGGTCACACAACTAGCAAGTGCTGAGGTCTAAATTCAAGTCAGATATCCTGACTCCAGACCAAGTACTCTATCCACTGTGCCATCCAGCTGCCTAGTCAGTAAAATCGTTGAACAGGGAGGCAAAAAGACCTGCGTATGTGACCTTGGGTAAGTCATGTAATTCAGCTTCCTTATTAGTAAATGAAGGATAATAAACTGCAGCTGCCTCACACTGTTATTTTGAGGATCAAATGATATAATACTGGTAAAGCACTTTGCAAACCTTAAACCACTCTCTATATTTGAGGTGTTGTCATTAAAAGTTGGGGACTCTCTTAAGGAGCTCATAGTATAGTTGGGAATGCAGAAGAGCACTTTTGCAATATCCTCTCAGCAACTGTAAAATGACTATAAAATCTCTCTTGACAGGAGTGCTTAAGTAATAGGATATTTGTACTAACTGATATTTCTGCTTACGAGACCTTATCAATAAACTCCTTTCGACTTTTCTAGTTAAAATGACTTTAAAATCTACTAGTATATATTCTAAACATATTTAGTGACCACGATTTCATCTTTTTGTTTTTATTTTGATGATGAATAGAATCAGAGAAATGATGCCACAAGATTGAACAATCACTTATAATCCTGGAAGGTCATTTGATTTCTCAATGGTCCAGGCTGCTATCTAAAACTATGAGATGCAAAGAAGGTACTGACTTATATTGGCAGAAGGAGTTTAAGCATTTGGTGAGCTTCCCATTATCAGTGAAATCCCAGGTCCAGTTCCTGTCTCTTTTCCTTTGATAGTATGACATGGTTGATGTAGATGAATGTAAATTGAACTCAATGTGCATTGATCGCAGAACATGCCTGGGTTTGTTTTTGTCTCTTAGATTCCTAACATTCACTTGTGTTTTTGTGCTTTATCTCTTTTTCATAAAAGTCAAGTACTGTACAAATCAAAAATTAAAGGTTTCAGCTAATCACATTTTCATCCCCTACAATAAAACCTAGCACATGAGAAATGAGATTGTGAAGGAAGTAGTGAGGCAGAGTTAATCCTTTAAGTCTTTCTTTTAGAGAAAGCAAGTTTTATATCAGATATTGAAGGAAATGATTGCTAGGGATTCTGTTAGGTAATGGATGAGGGTATATAAGGGGAAGAAATGAGATGACATGCCTCAAAGCTGGCATTTGGGAATTTTCAGATCATGTGAGAGGGAAAGGAAACAGACTGGATAGTCTGAGGCAAAGGAGAGCAAAATTGATGTCATGAAAGAATTAAAAGGAGAATGGGTAATGGGGAATCTTGAATAATCAGATGAATGTTGCTATTTGTTATGCTAAACAAGAGGGTAACTGTTTTGTTTTTGTTTTTGTTTTGTTTTTTTAACAAAAAAGTGTCTTAACAACAACTGTGACAAAGAAATAGCATTTTTGGAGCTATGTGTCAGATTAATAGATTAATCACATAAGTGGAGGCAGGTTGGTGTCTTAGTAGCAAATCAGTTTAGTAATATGGCTAACAATGACCTTGACAACAAGCAATGGAAATGGAAATGGAAATGGAAAGGACAGAGTACATATAAAAGAGCTTATGTAAGAAGATTCTTTAGGATTTTAAAATAGATTTGGATATAGAGAAATCCACTATACAGCACAGGAGTCAAGTACAATTAAAAGTTTTGAGAATATAACATGGCTGATATTAATGGGAAATTGGGGAAGTAAATGAAGGTGATGAATTCTGTTAAAATAATGTTTTATTGATTTTTTAAAAATTTCATTGTCATTTCCTAGGGAGGGGGCAGTGAAGAGAGGAACTTTCCCCCTTCTTCATCAAACACTCAATTATAAGAAAAAAGGAGAAGTCGATTATGCAAAAACTAACGCATTGGCTTTATCTGACCACATTGACCTCTTTCTGTTCTTAAAGTCTACTAACTTCCCTGAAGATTCATTTGGTCCTGCTGATTCTCTGGAAAGTATTATGTCATCTGAAATTCTTCTGTCTATACTCTTATTTCTGTATCTCAAACGAAAAGTAATAGATTTGTTAACACTGTTCCAAAAATGTTATAGTTGAGACTCTCCTTATTACCATCTTAGTGAACTGAATACACAGTTTGACTTCCACCACTCTTCTTGACCCTTATTCCTGTATAACTAGGTCTTTAACTGCTTGTTCCTTGGCTTTATCTAAAAACCCAAAATGCTTATTTCATCCTATGTTCAAATAGCAAACACTATGAATGAGATAAGTTTCTATATAAATGCTAAATGAAAACAATATTCAATAAATTATATTAAAAACAAATAGTGGTTTATCAGAGCAGAAGAAATACATACTACATTTAACAAGATAAATGAAAATACAAGAGAATATAGATAATGTTTACATGATATTTTCTAAGTCAATATGAGGCCCTGAGGAGACCTTTCATATTCATCAGTAACCCCTGTTTTTATTTGACACCTCTGTTCTGGAATCCACTGGACAATTCCAAGAACATTTATTAAGCACTTTAGTGCCAGGCACTATGCTAAGTGCTGAGGCTACAAAGGCAAAAATAAAAGAGATTGTCCTGAAGGAACTTAGCTTCAGTTAGAGGAAATCACCATGTGAATATAAATTAAATATAGAATGTGCACAAGCTAGATACAAAGTAACTTCAAGAGGAAGGACACTCGCAGCTGCACATAATTATCAAAAGTTTCCTATAATTAGTGGCATAAATTGAAGTTTGATGACAGTCAGGAGTTCCATGAGATAGAGATGAGGAGAGAGTATTTCCTAATCATGGGAGTAACTTGTCCAAAGGAATGGAGATGGGAGATAGGGACACCATGTATGGGTACATTAAGCATGCCAATTTGGCTAGAAGGTATATTGAGTGAAGGAAAGAAATGTGAAATGAGGCTGGAAAGAGAGGTTAGGACCAAGTTGTATCTTTACTACTCCTTCCCCTTATTTATTTATGAGCCCTACCCCTTATTTTCAGACAGGATCAATTAAATGTTGTCTAAAGTAAAAATATTAGAATACATTTCCATCTCATACTGGAAAGTAGAATTTAAATCAACTTGTCAATAAAATATGAAAAGGTCAAAATGTATAAATTTATTAATTATTCTTTAAATTTTCTTTGTGCTTTTGATTACAAGGAAATAAGCATCTACCATGTTCTGATTTTAAAGACTTAAGATAAACCTTTAGTTAAGAACTGGAAGCTGTTAGTAAAGATGTAAGGTAAATTCAGTTGTTGTTATTGTTGTTTTTATTAGAGCTCCTCTTTCATAATTTCTGTATAGGAAACACACCTTTGGGAAAATTAAAATCAGTAAATATTAGATTTTAAAGAGACCTAAGGAGTCGTTTGGTAAAATTGTTTCTTTCTTTCTACAGACGAAGACATTAAATCCAGAGACAATAAATGACTCGTCCCAGAAATTTGTTACAAAAGTTGTAATTTGGACTTTGAAATTCCAAGTATCAAAAGTGATAAAGAAAAATCTAGTAACAGAAGTCAAATTTTCAAATCCAAATCCAATATATTTGATACTATGCTGCATCACAAACAGGTTGCTGAAAGATGGGTTGTTTTTCACTGTTATATCCTCAAGCAACTAACACAGAGTCTTCCTTGCATGAGATAGGTATTTAACAAATATATATACATATTGTATTAATTAATTTTTAAATTAATGTGCCTCAGGGGTTAAATCCATGGCACATGCATTGCATGTCTACTAAACCAACAACCATGTCTACTAAAATCTATTGGTACTGTAGAAAAAATGTTGGGTTTCAAATACAAGCCTGGATTTAAATCTCATCTCTGCTATTTAATCCCTGTGGGACCTTGGACATGCACTTTACCTTTCTGTTCCTCATTTTCCTCATCTATAAAATAAGAGAATTAGATTAGATGACCTCAAAGGTCCATGTCACCTCAATATTTATGACTCTTTGGCCTGCAAGCCTAGTTTCTGCAAAGGAATTATGAGAAATTCTATCAAACTTTTATTCACCCTTTCATTAGCTCTGTGTACAACTAATTTGCATTTTATATATAATCATGCCTTTTTTTTTCCAAATGTGACTGCAGTTTTGACAACTTGATTTGACATATTGGATGGAAACTTCTCTATTATTAATTTTATTGTGTGAATCTCACTGATAAAATCCAAAATGATACTATTGAAAAACTTTTTTCTTTTTAAAAGATGCTTCATTTTCTCAGAAGCTGGGCTGATTGTAAGGTCTTCTATGAGATTGACTTCATGCTGGGACAAGTTCAGCTTAAAGAACAGATGCACTGCAAGCCAAAAGGGAATTCAGTAATAGTAGGAACACTGACACATTTAATACTTTGAGTAGTCATTGCTATGCAGAAGAAAGATTTTTAAAACCTACCCAGGCTAAGCTTGTCACTAGATAGCATCATCAAAATGCAAATGACTTGTAGTTAATAATGAAACCAAAATATAGGGCTTATCAGATATCTAACATTTCAGTTTTACTGTCTTCGGACAGCATGCCCTTAAAAATGTCCCTCATTTATAGCTTTATCCCTCATTAATCTCCCCTCCTTTTTTTCCTCCCACTTCATTTCATTTTTCCTTTCTAAACTACAACCCTTATTCCCATTTTCATTATAATTTTGAAGTGGATTATTCTAATCAATTCTCTTTCTTATTACAACCATGTCTGCTTTAACCCCTATTTAGTCCAGTGATTACCCTCATACCAGTGGTGTAGTGGAAAAAGTGATAGATTTTGTAAGTTATACACCTTGGGTTCAAATTCTGACTGTCACTATTTGTGTGACTTTGGGCAAGAGGGGGAGAGGCATAAGCACTTCTGTAGCACCAACTATTATCTTATGCAATGTGTTAAGTGCTTTACAAACATTTTCTCTTTTTATTAATTTATTTTTGATTTATCAACAATTGCTTCCATAAGCTTTTGAGTTTTAAATTTTTCTCTACCTCCCTCCTCACCTCCCTTCCCAAGACAGCAAGCAGTCTGATATAGGCTATACATATACATTCCTATTCAACATATTTTCATATTAGTCATGTTGTAAGGAAGAATTAGAACTAATAGGAGGAACCACCAGAAAGAGGAAACAAAACACAACAGAAGGAAAAAAATAGCAAATACTATGCTTCAATCTACATTCAAACTACATAGTTCTTTCTTCTGGATAGCATTTTCCATAATGAGGCTTTTGGAGATGTCTTAGATCCTTGTATTGCTGAGAAGGGTTAAGGCTATTAATATTACTCATCCTATAACATGACTGTTACTGTGTACAACCTTCTCCTGGTTCTGCTCACTTCACTCAGCATCAGTCCATACAAGTCTTTCCAGGTTTTTCTGAAGTCTGCCTGCTCATCATTTCTTATAGCACAATAGTATTCCATTACATTCATATACCATGATTTGTTCAGCTATTCTCCAGTTGATGGGCATCCTCTCAATTTCCAATTCTTTGCCACCACAAAAAGAGCTGCTATAAATGTTTTTGTACAGGTGGGTCCTTTTCCTATTTGTATGATCTCTTTGGGATAGAAGTTCTATTGCTGGGTCAAAGGGTATGCACATTTTTATATCCCTTTGGGCATAGTTCCAAATTGTTCTCCAAACATTATCTCTTTTGATAACCTTTGCAAATAAGTCGATCAGTGAATCTCCTGTGTAGCCACTTTACTCTCTTGAAACTGTTCTTTCTTTTCTGTGTTATCAAAATCTATGTCATCAATTGTCTTGAAAACTTTAAATTCTCTTGATAATGAGCTCTCCTGTAGAATTTTAAGTTACTGGATCCTTCTTGCCTCTCCTTTCTCTGATCCCTTAGAAATCTACTTTTCCCAAGTACATTAAGCTATAGTGTATTTTCCTCTCCCTAGACATAAGTTTTATTAAGGAGTCCTTGCAAAAGGACTCCATCATTCTACTTTTGTAAACATTTCCTTCTTATTGGTCAGAATCAGGTATACAAAGCAATTTCTCTCATCTACTGGTCTCATCTATTGGAGTAGATATTTTATTAAATACTACAAAACACACTGAATGCTAAGGCTTCAATAAAAATAATTAAATCTTTGACTCTATAGGTGTTTTATTATCTCACAACTCCGGACGTCAGTCATTTCATATCAATTTTTGTATGGGACTATAGATGTACAATCTACAAAAAAGCCACTTTTTGTTATTCAATCATTCAAGGGAAAAAAGAAGGATGTATTGGTGGTTGAACTATGCAGACTTTAAAATACAGCTCTTGAGCACATTTTTAGATATATGATTCCCGATAATATCATATTTGTGGCTTCTTTCTTTCTCCCAAATGATCCAGTGCAAAAAAATGGTTAATTGAGCTCACCTGGTATGTGAGTTCTAGGTTAATTATTTTACATAAATTAATAAATTGCTAATAGATTAAAAGAAAGAGAGAAAGTAACCACATATACCAAAATGTGTATGGCTGTTCTTTTTGCAGTAGTCAAAAGTCTAAAGTGAGGGGATGCCCACCTATCGGAGAATGGCTAATCTAACTATGAGATACCAAGATAACAGAATATTGTTATGCCATAAGAAATGGTGACATAATTTCAGAAGAAACTGGCAAGATCTCTTTGACCTGATCTAGACTGAAGGAGGCAGAATTAGTAGAACAAATTATACAATGACAATAACTTTGAAATACTTTAAAACTCTGATTAATGCAATGATGAACTTCAAGTCCAGAGAACTGAAGATAAATTGTGCCACCTACCTCTTGCCAAAAAGATGATAGAGTCAAGAAAGAGACATGCATATTTGGATATGATCAATGTAGGAATTTGTTTTGCTGAACTATGCATGTTTATTGTGAGGCTTATTTTTAATTGTTATGTTAGGGGCAGTGAGAAAGAATGATGATTTTTGAATAGAAAAAATAGCTAATGCCTGAGATAATAAAACAATGGAAATTTCACTTCTCCATGTTGCTTGCAAAGTAACTGTTTTATCTCCCATAGTATTGTGCCCAGTTATCAAAAATTAGCTTTCCATTTGACTTGGAAATCTATAGCCCTGGGTTCCTTCAAGCATAAGATTCCAAGTCACTTACTTCTTGATATAACATAGCTTTAAATGGTTAATTTCCCATCAAACAAGATATATCAAAAATTGGAAGTTAGGATAGAAGCACTATGAAGTGAAAAAAGGGATGCCAATTATTCTAGAAATCAAATCAATTAAATGTAAACAATCCAGTTAATTCAGTTGAAAAAAAATTGAGTTACACAAGTAAAAAGGAGAGAGTTTGAGGAGCTGAATTTTTCAGATCTGACTTAATACAGATCATATACACTGTTTTAGGATACCTGACTTTACTTCATTAAGTGTAATGATAATAATGAATCCAAACTACTTCATATCCTAGCATCACTCAGAGCTATTTTTAGACTTTGTGGAGATACAATTGGAATGGAATGACATAATGGGATGGATAGTGTTTTGAAAGGGTGGAAAAGGCCTACTGCAAGCCGAATGAAATATAATAGAGATCCCCTGTCAAGAATATTTGGAAAGCCTGGCGAAATTACTTTGAATTACCACTATAGTACATCAATTTTTTTTTCACTTTAGTTAAACAGCTCCTTGACAGTGTGATATGACATTACTATTAGTGTATAAGAAAGCAAAGTGATTATCGGATTTTCTGTTGTTGTTTTGACACCACCATGTCACCTCCAACTAAAAGTGTATTTGAAACTGGCAAGGATTTACTTTTATTTCAATATACAGGGATAGGTGATGTCTTTTCATTGAGTTTCAAATGATTAATATACAGCAGCCACACATACTAAAGAGAGGAAAAAGATTAGAGTGTATTATTCTTCATTTAGAAAGATAAAGAAATATTTTCATCCTCACTACCCCATAGCAAAGATAATTATACCATTTTCCATTGTGGTACTAGGATGTAAAATCTGTGAATGAGTGAATAAATGAATGAATACATGTTTATTAAATGATTAATGGGTGTATACTGAGAATAAAAATACAAAGGCAAAATAGTTCAACTTTCAAGGAGCTCATATTCTAACTGGAGAAGACAATATATAATCATCCATAAATCCTAAGGGCCTTCACTGTTACACTATCTGGGACTTTTGATCTCTTTTCTTATGAGAATGCAATGTTGTGCTCACTGACAATTTTAGTGGTGGTAATTGTAGGGAGAAGTCTATCAGAATTAAATACTAGCTTATACTATCATAGATTTTTAGAACTGGAAGAATAAGTAATATCAGTCTAAGTAATCCAGGGATATTTTAATAGCTAATTATGGATATCAAAGTTACTGGGCAGAATTTCAATTGTTTCACATGCAATTTATGAGTAACACATGGAAACCTACTATATCACTTTGTAATAGCATCTTATGTTTGTCTAAAACTGGTATTGTCCACTTTCCTCTATCTTTGTAGAACTGAGAGATTATGGGTATATAACAACGCATATGAGATCAGAATTTTTGGATGTGGTGATTTAGTTGAACTGTTTTTTCTCTTTTTAATGCTTTCTTATAGGGATAGCTCTCTATTAGGGGGGTATAAGGGGAAAAAACACTTTAAAATGTAGGTGTTGGGAAAAAAGCTAGGAATAAAATTATGTTTAAAGGGTATTGCCCAGTGTTTTGTTGTTGCTATTTCAATCATATCCGACTCTTTGTTATCCCATTTAGGGTTTTCTTGGCAAAGATACTGGAGTGGTTTTCCAATTCCTTCTCCAGATCCTTTAATGATGAGGAATTGAGGCAAACAGTGTGAAGTGATTTGTACAGGGTTATTCAGCTAAGTGTCTGAGATCAAATTTGAACTCAGGTCTTCCTGACTTCAGGCCCAGCACTCTATATGCTCTACTACCTAGCCTATTCTCCCTTACCAAGTTTTACTACCCACTTTATTCAAGAGCTGACTCTAAATGCTTTTTGAACTGTTTCAAAAATCAAGTCACTTCTCAGAGGAGGAAGATGTCACCAATGTGGACAGTCCGAAGGACATTCTCCAAACTGTAGAAATGAATCCAAAAGACAAGTTCTAAAATTACTATGAGCAGCAACAATACCTTTGGAAGAGTTTTTGTAGTTTTTCAAGTTTAGAGAGGAATAATACTCGTTTGGAGTCATATATTCTGGTGGATCTGTTTCATCACATAAACCAAACCTGGTACATTTGGAAAAAAAATAATATTAGGGCTTTTGTCTTGAAAACTGATATTTCTTTCACCTAGGCTTAGTTGTGCATTGTGGTAATTGGAACAACTAACTGGTTAAATGAAACAAAAAGCTTAAAGGATTCTTAAGTAGCAATGTTACTCATGACATTCCAGTCTAAGAGAATTTTTCATTTACCAAGACAAGATGACTTTAATGATACATTAGGTTTATAATTAAAATAAATAGTAATAATATGTATAAGAAAAGGACAGTGTTATAGTGAATAGAGCATTAGCTTTAGAGTCAGGAATAGCTGGGTTCAAGTCCTGTCTCTGACATATACTCGCTATATGACCATAGTCAAACCTTTCATCCTTCAGTGACCCCAGAACCTCTCTAAAAATATTCTTGACAGAAAAAATTATAGGTTTATGTTGCTGGGGGGATTTCCACACCAAGAGTTCCCTTAAACTGATGAAATCTCAGCTCCAGAATTCTTTAACCTCCCCCAAAAGGTATTTAGTTATTTTAAAATCGTATGACTGTCCAACAAGATGATATAACTAGTTGTGGGACCTTGAGAAAGTGACCATGGACCTCATTTTCCTTATACTTAAAATGAAGACTGAGGACTAGATGACAACTGAATTCCTTTTCAGCTGTGGAACTGAAGCTATGAGGAATAATATATGTCCTTTTTATAGCAAAGTAGCATAGATTGACATTAATGAACTAACTAACATACATTAGAAAGATGTGCTTCCTGAAACTGAAATCGATGCCATTAAATGAATTCAGAATAACAAGGAATCGACAGAAAAGCAGAGGAAGAAGCTCAAAGTATTTTCATAATAAACCAGAATACAGAAGAAAGTCTCTGAATGATGAAGGAAAGACATGCAAAAGTAAGAGCTGATGAAATGTGGATAAAATTATGAGGACCAATGATGATTTCTAGATGAACTATCTGGTACGTTAATGTGTAGTGTTCTACCCACAAGAATTTAAATTCTTTGGAAAAAAAAAAAGAACTGTGTGTGGGCTGCTAAGTGGCTTAGCGAAAAGAGCACCAGGCCTAGAGTCAGGAAGACTCATTTTCGTGAGTTCAAATCTGGCCTCAAACACTTACTAGCTGTGTGACCCTGGGCAAGTCACTTTTTTTTGCCTCAATTTTCTCATCTGTCAAATGAGCTGGAGAAGGAAATGGCAAACCACTCCAGTATCTCTGCCAAGAATATCTGAAATGGGGTCATAAAGGGTCAGAAACAACTGAAATAACTGAACAGCAAAAACCTAATAGAATGCTTTGTATGTAGAGAAAGTTCTTTAACAGATGCTTGTTTTCTGCATTAAATGTATTTTATAGAATAATTAGATTTATTTTTTTTAGTATTGTGATGTCTACATGAAGGGCTATTAAGCCACCCAAATGACAAAGTATCCCAAATATATATCCTTCATATCAGTTGGTTAAAATTTTGTCCAGTTATTCCACCCTGGTCCTGCCCAATACAGCATACATTCTAGTCAGTTAATGTTGAGGTGGGGGGGGGGGAAACAAGAAGAAAAACAGAATACCTCTGCTGCTATAGAGCTGTAAATGTGAGAGATGAAGAGGATATAAAGTTTGCATTCCTGGCATAAAGTTATAAATGTACTCAGTCTAAATTCAACAGATAATCTCTAACCAACAATCTTACTATTCCATTTAGCAAACTTAATAGAACAATGGAATTTATTGTTATTGTTCTCTGAGCAAAAACATCACAAACAAGATACACAGAGATGAATATATTGGCTTTGTATAATACCTGAAACAATTGTCAATTGTATGTATAGATAGATATGTGTATATATTTATATATGTGTGTGTGTGTGTGTATGTGTGTGTGTGTATATATATGTGTGTGTGTATATATATGTGTGTGTGTGTGTGTGTATATACACTCTATTAATATATGTATGTGCACATACAAATACCCTATTTAAAAAACTGGGCAGTTCAGCAGCTAAATGCTATCTAGAATTCACGATTCCTATTATTATTCTTTCATTTCCAAAGGTGATGCTTTTAGAGATATGTTACCTTAATTTAAACAATTAATGATTACAATGTACTTTGCTAATGTTTGACGTTACATGTCTAACAGCTTAGAACTGCTGCTGACCCCAAGAATCTAAGATATTGTGTGTTTTACCTCTCCATTAAAGGGCTTCATCTGCTCTGAACCCATATAATTTAGTCTTGGGGGAGTCCGACCTCTGATGAAAGGAGTAGGCTCCTTTTCTTATACTCTGATGACATCCCCTACCCCAAAGCACTGGGGAAAATTACTGAAAGCTTAAGTCTTATGTCTTGAGCTCATGTCTATGCTCTCCCTGAAATGTGTTTATGTTAGAGAGAAAAAATTAGTCAATATGCAATGTGAAACATTTGTTACTCCCAAAAGAAATGTTTAATGTAAAATACTCGCAACCCTACATTATTGACAGAAGGTTTAAAAGAGGATTCAGTAGCTTAACTCATAACTACTGTTACATTCTCCCTGAGACATATTTCATTAAAGCATAAAGCAGGTTGTTGGAGTCCTAATAGGTATTGTCATACTTCACCTCTGTTCTGCCTTCAAAGTCTGTTGATCATCCATTCAGTCCAAGGCTTGGACTCCTCTTCTTGTCTGGTCCTCTTATCCAATGTAAAGATTTCCTTTGCTATTAGTCATTCTCTTTCAATGGACAAAGATTGCCAGACATCTTAAAATCACAAAATCATCGTGAAGCCTGGAATATATATCTCAAGGCCAACGTTGATCACCTGTACTTGAGAAAGAAACATAAGTTAGAAGAGGCAGTTAGGGGTCTGAAATCCAGCCTCACCTTTCCTATGCAAGGTATGTGCTCGTGGCTACATAGTGAAGGGGGTGACTTGCCATCTCTCATTAATTCCAATAGGAAGTTTATATCTGGAGAGACAAAGGAGGACAGCACCAGAAATACATTCACGTTTTTAAAGGTATATTGAGTAGTCACTGCCTCTTTTCACTCAGTGGCCAACTAAGACATTACCTCATCATCCTCCAAATGCCAAAGTGATGGTGCAAACATGGTCACCAAGGAGCAGACGTGGCAGTACTGCATATGTCTAACTCCTGCTTACATAAATATGGGCAATGTAGAAGAAAGGGAGAAAATGAAGGATAATGAAAAGAATAACTTGAATGATGCACAAAATTATTAGCTGAATAAAATAAGAATGAATTTACATATTCAATCATTTGTCAAATCTTTTTGTTTCTTCATCCACAACATCTCGCACTGCTTGTAGCCACCAGCTTAGTTCTAGACTTTATCACCTCTTACCTGAACTATTGCAATAGCCTCTTAATTGGTCTCAACTTTCTACCTGCTCCAATCAATCTGCCACACAATAGCCAAAGTGATTTTTCCTGGAAATATAGGTCTTACTATGTCACCTTGCTACTCAGTAAATGCAAATGGCTTCCTTTTACTTCTCGAATAAAATATAAAGCTCTTCACAACCTGGCTAATAATACTCTTTCAGCTTTATTCCATACTCCTTCGCTCTACACACTCTTTGGTCTAGCTCAGATGTTTTTAACCTTTTGTGTGTCAAGGACACCTATGGACCCCTCATAAAAATAATGGTTTTAAATGCATAAAAATAAAATAATAGTACTGAGAGAACCCTGCTTATGCTGAAAATAACTCATAAGAATTTAAAAAAAAAGGTTAAGGACCCTTGGTGTAACCAAATTGGCCTGTATGATATTCTTGCTAAAAACGCTTCAACTCCCTTCTCTGCCTTTCCACTGCCTGTTACATGTGATTAGAAGGGGTATGTTCCTTACCTCTGTATCTTAGTTTTCTTCAATAATCAACCCAAGTATTACCTTATGCATAAGACCTTTTCTGATCAGGTAAAGATAAGATACACACATACTTCCAAGTTTACATTATATATGCTGTGTATTTATTTTGTATATACTTGTATACATACTCTTACATCCATCAAAATGTAAGCTCCTCGAGGGCCAGTACTAGTTCATTTTTCCTTTAAACTCCCATCCCAGTTCCTGGCACACTGTAAGCTATTGCTTAATGTGTGTTGATTGATTATATTGATCACACAGAGAAAACATTAATTCTGGGAAGTGGCCATTAGTGACAGTAATTTCATGCTGAATATTGTTATGGGGAATTAAATTTCATGCTCTTTATATGGTTGAAGACTCATCTTTTGGTATCAAGGCAACTAGGTGGCACAGTAAATAGAGCCCTAGGCCTGGAGTCAGGAAGACTTGAGTTCAAATACAGTCTTAGACAGTAGCTATGTGATCTTGGGCAAGTCACTTCACCTCTAATTACCTCAGTTTCCCAAATCTAAAATAGGGATCTTAACAGCATTTACCTCTCAGGGTTGTTGTAAGGATGAAATGAAAAAATATTTGTAAAGCCCTTAGCAAAATACCTAACACATAATAGGCATTGTGTTATTATTGCTTATTCACTGACTCTTTCCTTCCCTCCTATTGACTCCTGATTCCATACAGTCTCATTTAGTGAAATCAGACCAGAGTGACCTCTTTGAGCTCTTTCCTTACTTGAGGGAAGTTCCTTGGCCAACAGGGTTTTCTCCAGCCCTTTCATAGCATTCAGTTATTAAATCCATCTTCCTACCACAGCATGAGATCCTCCAGGGATGAATACAAGTCATTGATTTCTAAAAAGAAATCATCCTTCTCAAGTTCAGGATAATGTAGACAGCCCATTCAGATCACATGCCAACTTTTCCTGGCTGTCCCTTACCAGAAATTGACATGAGTTTGTTCCTTAACACGTGGTATCTTCCTTGTTTGTTAGAAATCTTAAAAGAGGTAATAACTAAGGAACTTTAGATCTGAGGAGATGGTCAATTTTATTTTACCTCACAGGGAGAGGCAGAGTGGGTGAATCAATAGAATGCTGGACTTCAAAGTCAAAAGATACTTGGCTTCAAGTCTTGGCCCTGACATATGTTAGCTGTGTCAGCCTGGGCGAGTCACAAAACCTCTCCGAGTCTTCACTGCCTCCTCTGTAAAATGTGAATAACTGTAATGATATATGTAAAGCAGTTTCCAAACATTAAGGTGTTATGCAAATGTTAGTTATTATTGTTAGCGTCTATGAGCAATCAGGAGGAGAGTGTGTGACTATATTATCTTACGATATACCCAAATGTCTGCATTCTGATAATTCTAGGTCTCTAGTGGTAGGGTGACTGACAGTGTTCATATAGCATAGAACTAGTATCCACTGGAGCAGAAAATAAGAGCATTTCGAATGTTCTGAAAATAAGAACATTCTAAGGTGAGAGAGTTCACAGGGAAAAGGGACGTTAATTCTCTCTGTAACAAACCAGGGTCTTTCATTGGGACAGAGTGAAATGCTAGATGCAGGCATTTTGTGATTCCTTGTGTACAGGATGATTTGATATTATTTTGGTTGTTAGAAAAGAAAAATCTCTTTCCCCACAGCATTCTTAGAATGTCATTTTAACAGATATAAGGCAACTTGATCCATTCCCCACTTCCACTACTGATCCATGGTGATTTCTTTAGAATCCTATAAACTCCAGCACTGAATGCTCCAGAGTTGGATGTATTTTTGTTTGTTTTATTTTATTTTTTACTTTGCTAAAGAATTCAGGCTTTTCATCCATTGCTCTGGGAAATCAAAAAGACCAATAGGTTCATCTTTGTTTAGTAAAAAGAGTCTTCTGGTGGGAACATGCCTATCCATGTTTCTGGAGTACCTGCTTCAAATGTACTTCCTCACTCTAGATCCAAGGCAGGGGTCAGGTTGTAACTGAGAAAGATAGTCTCCATTAAAGGCCTCCTGGCAACTCTGTAGAATAATTGCTTAGTAACAAAGAGAGCTTCATTTTAGTTTTGTCCACATTCCAAACTTAAACAAGCATTTCTTAAGTACATAGGACTGTGCTAAGATCTGGGTGTATAAATACAAAAATATAAGAGTCTCTGCCATGAAGGAATGAATGAAATGCATTTATTAAGTACTTATTGTATATCTGACACTGTTTTAAGTGCATTAAGTAGCTTATGCAACATGATAATAAAAAATCAGCATATTCAGGAAATTGCAAAGTTATTTGCAAGGAAGGGTTAATACCCTGGAGAATCAGTAAAGACCTATCGAAGGAAGTCATGATTGAACTGAGCTTTAAAGGGTATAAGGGGTTCAAAGAGAAAAAGGTTAGAATGGAGAACATTCTGAACATGGAGACAGCCTAAAGGAAAGCACAGAAGCAAGAAAGGCATTATGGTGTATGGACATCAGCAAGCAGGTTAATTTGAGTAGAGTTTAGGGTAATGTGTGATTAGTTGTGAAAGAAAAATATAGGCGAAATTGGAAAGATTTTAATTGCCAACTAAAAGAATTTGCATTTTTTCCTAAAGGAAGTAGAGAGCCTCTGGAGCATCTCTAGTCCGGTATTAATATAGACAAGATTGCTTTAGAGTTATCAATTTGGCTGCTATGTATGTAAAGGATGAGTTGGAGATTGTAGAGACTTGATGCACAAATACTAATTAGGAAGCTCCTACAATAATAAAGCCAAGAGCTGATCAAGCCATAAACTAGCATGGTTATTAAATATTTTGTACAGATCATTGATATTTAGGGGAGAAATATAATTCATAAAGTTTTATCACTCCAGTTTCAAGGGTTTTTTTTTTTGCATGCAAGAAAGGGAAAAGAGTATTTATTATTTTAAACAGTATTACTAAAAATGAAAAAATCAATTAGTGCATTCAGAAACTGCTTCTTACTGATTATCAAGGAGCTTGATTTTGTAGCTAGGCATACCAAGGCAATCTGCTGCCCATACAACATATTTGATAATTTGTAAGCGAACAATGCTAAGAGGAAATCAAGACATTTAAAAAATATAGGAAGCAGCTCAATCAGCCTGTTTCACAAAACATTTGCATCTAGGCAGGTAAGGTTAACAGTTGTATATGATGCATGTAATTTTTTTTTCAATAATGCCTAAGAATTAACAACAAAAAAATACTGTGTCTTTCAATATCTACAGTCAGGATTACTTTAGTAAGGAATATTAGTTGGGTAGAACTGGGATAAAACTGACTGATTGTGCATGGCTCATACATACAGGAAAGGAAAGGCAGGAAAAGGAAAATGTTATGTTTTCTGCATTTGTTCAGTTATTTTGTGTTAACAACAGTATGGTACTTTGGAGGGGGGAATGTTGATTTTTTGGCACAAAGTACCTTGGTTCAAATCTAAGCCCTCCTTCATTGTTGCTGCTACTGCTGCTGCCACTGTTAGGTTGTTTCGGTCATGTCTGACTCTTTGTGACACCATTTGGGGATTTCTTGGTAAAGATACAGGAGTGGGTTTGCCATGTCCTTCTCCAGCTCATTTTACATATGAAGAAACTGAAACAAACAGGGTTAAGTGACTTGCCCAGGGTCACCCAGCTAGTCAGAAAAATGAGTCTTCCTGACTCCAGGCCTGGCACACTATCTACTGTACCACGTAGCTGCCCCTACGCCCTTCTACTGACTGCTTACTATTTGCTTGACCTTAGGCAATCTGTTTAACTTTTATGGTCCTCAGCTTCTTGGACTAGCTGACCTTTAAGTTTCCTTACAGCTTTAAATCTGATATTGTGATATCTACAAAACATGAAATGACTAAGGCCAAAGCACAAATCACACAGTCACAGAATAGAAGAGGCCTCAAATGAAAGAGGACCTCTAGTTCAACCAATACCTACTTGAAAATATCCTCTACACTGTATCACAGAGAGATCATACAAATGGGAAAATGACCGACATGTTCAAAAATATTCATAGCAGCTCTTTTTGTGGTGGCAAAGAATCGGAAATGGAGGGCATACCCATCAATTGGGGAATAACTGAACAAGTTGTTGTATTGTGCTATAAGAAATGATGAGCAGGCAGGCTTCAGAAAAACCTGGAAAGACTTGTATGGTCTGGTGCTGAGTGAAGTGAGCAGAAACAGGAGAACATCGTACACAGTAACAGCCACCTTGTGCAATGACTGACTTTGATAGACTTAACCCTTCTCAGCAATGCAAGGATCTAAGGCATCTCCAAAGGCCTCATGATGGAAAATGCTATGGAGTTTGAATGCAGATCGAAGCATGCTATTTTTTTAATTTTCTTTTCTCTTTCTTGTGGTTCCTCCTCTTAGTTCTAATTCTTCTTTACAATATCACTAACGTGAAAAGAAAAAAAAAAAAGAAAATATCCTCTACAACATTGGTTCCCAAATTTTTTTCCAAGGTGGTGGCATTCTTTATTTTAAACAAAACTTTTCAGTTGATCAGTGTGCTTCTTAAAAATGCACTGCCCATAACTGGACTATAATAAACCAGAAATGGTTATAGCAGAGCAGAAAGTACAGGGGGACTATCTGGAGTCATGGACATCATTGTTCTCATAATCTCATTAGGAGATTTTTGACTACCAATATCACATGATTGTCACATAGTGAGTTTGGACTCTTCCAAAACAAGATCTTTTTCAAATGAATGGCTATCCACTCAAGCTTATACTTACAAAGTTGATTTTTTGAGCTCGAGTGAAAACTTGTGTATTTATGCATATTAGATTTGGCCCAGTGTTCTAGTCAGAGATAATTTTGTATCATTTGTCATCAAATGTGTTACCTCTCCTTTTTATCTTTATGTCATTTGAATATTTTATATTTATACATATTATATATATATAATATATGTTTATATATATTGTTTTATCTATATATTATTTATAATGTTAAAAAACATAAAACCACAGGACTAAACACAAATCTGCTAGGGACCTCTCTCTAAGGTGATATCAATAATAGCTAACAATTGTATAGCTCTTATTATGTTTCAGGCACTGTGCTAAGAATTCATAATTATTATCTCATCTGATCTTCACAATGTGAGGATCTGTATGGCAGGTGCTAATACTATCCCCACATTACAGATGAGAAAACTGAGATCAACAGAGATCAAGTGACTCGCCCAGGGTAACACAGCCAGTGTCTGAGCCTGAATTTGAACTTCCAGTATTCCTCACCCCAGGCTAGCTATCTATCCATTGTACCACCTACCTTCCCAATTATTAATCCCATTAATAATTCTCTTCTCAGTTCCAGCATTTAACCAGTCCCAGATCTTCATAAATGCAATATCATGTCATCCACATTTCTCCATCTTGCCCCTCATCTGCCAAAACTTTTTCAAATGTTTTATTAAAATCTAGGCAAAATATCTCTACAATATTTCACTGTAGCATAAGTTAGGTTGCAATAGGTTATCCCTAAAGTTCCCAAAACCCTGTGGTCTTCTCCATCAAGGAGAATAGTCTAGCCTGTGGAAAGGGGAGAAACATAAACTATGAAGAAGTTAAAAGCCTAACATTCAAGTGTTTATTCACCTTATAAGGATGTTGTATGTTGTGTGTGTGAACATTTAGAAAATAGTATAGAAATCACTATGAAACCACAAATTTGCTAAGAAGTAATATTATCTCAACTTTAGATTATAGTATATCCTGTAGTTATCATGCCTTTTGACAACAAGCTTTATTATATTTCCAGCTTATAAACTGAAGTATCTTGCTTTGTAAGATAGCAAATCATGAACTGCAATCTGGAGGGGTTGCAGAAGTTTGAAATAACTGCCCAAAGAGTGACAATCAATAGATTGCCATCTACCTGGAGGGAGAAGGTATCAAGAGGCTAATAATAATAGTAACATAGCATTTACACAGCACTTTAAGGTTTGCAAGATGCTTTATAATTCTGAGCATTTAATCATCATCACATTACATGATTTCAACTTGCCCTGTTTAATTTTTTGTATATAACTTAAATGAAGATAGCATGCTTAACAAATTTATTGGAAAAAAAGAATTTTACAAAAATATATTAAGCATTTATTGTGTGCAAGATTCTGTGCTAAGTGGGAATATAAAGACAAAAGGAAAAGACAATCCCTGCCCTCAAGGAGGTTACTTACATTGTAATAAAGGATAACACATATAGGAAAACTTAAAGTTACAAGGGTGCTGAGTTATTCAAATGATAATGCCCTTTCCAGGAGCAATCCTAATTTTGATTGATTATTGGACACCATTTTCTGGAACAGAAGGTGGGAAGAGGAAGAATATTCACTACGGTATGAGGGGAAGGTAATTGTTGTGTGACAAAAGCTAAGTAATGTAATGAGATATTCACCAATCAGCAGGGCCCCAGTCTGGGAGCTAGAGGTTGGATTGGGAAGGCACAGGGGCAAGAGTGGAAGCCTTGAGTTGCATGGTGGGAAGATGGCAGTGAGATAGATGTAGTGAGCTCTCAGTAATCTGCATAGCCTCTGTGTGGAATCTGAAAGTCAAGTTTGATGAGACAGAGCTGGAAGGAAAACATTGTAATGTATATAGTTGTTGTAGAAAGTAGAATTGGGTCTGCTGTTTTGAGGGATTTTTTTAAAGCATGTTTATTCCTCAGTTTTCACTAATGTTTGTTCAAAGTGAATGTGCCAAATTCCTTCTCATGGGTCTCATAAATAAGAAATAATCCAAGTGGAAGAGGCTAGTTACATCACACTCCAGGTATCATCAATACCATGTATACCCCAAAGCACTTTTCCATGGTGAAGTCCTAGTTTAGATTCACCTCTTAAAGACCTCTTGACTTACAAATCACAAAATCACAGATCTGGAGCCTGCATGAAGGAATCACCCAGCTTGTTCAGTTTCAAGTTGTATTTTTAGTCCACCAAAATGCCATGTAGTTCCTCCTTTGAACATCACTCATGTAACACCTTGGAAAATGTCTTCCTCTTCCTTGATTCTCAGCAGGAGTTATGTTTTCTGAGTTCAGTGTTCCTATCTAGGCAATAGATCAAATCTCAGGAATTTTTAATTGTGGGATAGCCCAGTCACATGGCAGATCTAAACCTACATTTAATCTAGATTTATGAAATACTTTTCTCTTAAATCAGAGAGTAATAGATGTAGAGCTGGAAAGGACCTAAGACACACTGAATTCAAAATCCTTTTGCAGATGAGAAAGTCTCTTCTTGATTAGAGAAGTCATAACTTGTCCATGGTCACAAAGCTAGAGGCAGGGTTTGAGTTCAACCCCTTTGATTCCAGAGGCAGAAGTTTGCCAGCAAATGTATTTTAATTAATTTGTAAGAATCAAGTGCATGTTTGCTGTTTTGTTTTGTTTTTTCCTCACAGAATTGTTTCTTAGTCATGAGGTATTTGTTGAAAGTTCTTAACATTTAAAAGTTAAAAGGTCATCATTTCATACCTACCCTTTAGAGATGATTGAGCAAAGGCCATGAAGGTTAAATGACTTATCCAAGGTCACATAGATATGCTGATTCCCACCCCAGTCCCCTTTCTATCTACTGTATCACATTTTCTAAAATGGGTATTTATGCAAGGTCATATTAGCAATTTGGCCAAAGTTTATTAAAGACTGATGGCTATCTTATCAGAAATGATCCCTCTAGTTCTCTATTTTTCGAAGTTAAATTGGCATACAATGTAGAATCAGATTCTTTGGATCTATAATAATCTATGCAAGGGGTGACATCTATTTTTGTTTTAATTTTCATATTTGATGTTTTGTGAAGATATATTACTGATTTATGCAAATTGATCCCATTCTCACATGCTTGCACACACATGCATACACATCACACACACACACACACACACACACACACACACACACACACACACACACACCCTCAAGGCTTTTGTTTATATAGGCTTCTTTTATGTAGCATTTTATTATGTAGACATTGTTGATAATCTGTAAGTATGATAAAAACAAAACATCTTATGTGAAAGAAAATTAAAATGACAGTAATGTCAGCTTATCACATAAATTGCATTAAGTCTCTCTGAAAATCCACATGAAACTCTGCACAGGTAATGTGAGATTATGACTTCCTTTTAGTTCAGTTCCATTCAATTAACATTTCAGTGTGAAGTTTGGAAGCTTTCCAATCAAAAGCATGCCATGTATAAGACCTTGAGTATACAGTGCACAGTGACCAAAAAAGGCCTGTCCTCATGGAGCTTGCATTCTGAGGGGCTAAATAGATATGCAGGTGCACAAATAAGAAAATAGAAAGTAATTTGAGGAAGAAAGTATATCAGTTATCTCTTGCTCTTATTATATGAGGAGGGTACCATCTTTTCTGATCATACTTGACTAAGGGTAGTATCTTTTTACATCACTTCTTGTACTTCTACCCTGTTTGATGGAATTGTACAATCTGTTTATGACGATCACAATCTGTCCATCGCCATTCAATATTTAGCTTCTTCATAGATTGTGATCTATGCTGGACATTGCAGGACCATTAATTCACTATGCCATTTTTTTTATACCCTTTGCCTTTCCAACTCTATGTATTACCTAGAGCTGCTTCATAGCCTTTCATTACACCTTCAAACAGTATTCTTGCTAGAGAGGTCCTGTGGTGCATTGTAATGACACAGTCATGTCTACCCATTTTATTGAATCTCTCTTTGTTTAGGAAGGGTTCTAACAGCCTTTTTTTGTTTTTGTTTTTTTAGCCAAAGACAAGGTTTATTAAAGATACACCATATTATCCAGACTCTTGAGGAATCTGAGAGTCTGTGAGGTTTTGATTAGATTTTAAGAATCTGAGCAGTGGCTAGATTATGAGAATCTGAGCATCTTAACGGAGACAGGATGGACCTTATATACAGAAAGACTGTGGGAGGGATCGAGGAGTGGCCAAGTAGTTTGGGGTGACTGGAGGAGGGGTCTAAGTAGATCTGGATAGGAGTGGCCAGTAAACTGGGATGAACAGAACTCCTGGGACCTGGACCATGTGACCAATGCAGAATGGAGTCTAGCTAGGATTAAGGGTGGGAAATAGCCTGGGGACATAGGGAAGGGTTACAGATTGGGCATAGCCACAGTGAAAGGCCAGTTGATGGGATTATAGCCTCAAGGTAAACCAGAGATTTGACCATGTGGGAAAGTCTAGGCTTTTTCCTTTTTGGGGTCTAGATCCCATTCTCATCATTCTCCCCTCAAACAAATGGAACCCAAATTCTTTTGGTGTAAGGGGCACAGGTCTTGGCTTCTGAAACTGCATCCTACTGCCAAGGGGCATAGATCTGTCTGTGCCTTGAGGAGTCCCAAAGAGAAGGTGTACTGGAACCAAGCACAGCCTTCATCCAGGGAACAATGGTGAGACATTGACTGGTACCCGCTGTTTGCTACCAACTGTAGGTGAATGGCCTGTAGTCTGGAAGACACACTTCTGACAGAAAAGACTGCAGGGCCCAGATATGACAGGATAAAACATCCTTAGCTCTGTTTGGATTCAGATAATTCAATTTTCCAACCATGCAGTATCAAATCCACCTCATAGCCAGACTCAGGGAACGCAATGGGGAAACTAAGCCAGGAAAATCCCATTTTAGCTTGAGGCTAAAATTGTCCTCTCTCCTTTTTCCCAGTGCTGACTTCTCACCAATATGACATTCTGTAGGAGTAGCTTGTAGCATTTCTCAGATGGTAGATTATTGATTTATCGATGGATTATTGTGACGCATTAGACAACTTAAAATAAAATCATGAGCTTTTCTACCTCAAACAGCAAGTTTCACTAATCATAGTTTAGGAATCTGAGAGTCTGTGAGGTATTTGGCTAGATTATAAGAATCTGAGCCAGCCTTTCTTGATTATATGAATTTTTGCATTTCCAGATTGAGCCAGGGACTCTTCAATCCACATTCAAAGTGTTGTACTTTCATTCTATGTAAAGGTATACATGGCTTTTTAGATTTGCAAACATTCCATTGGTAAGTATTTAGTCTTTCTTTAGAAGTATCTTTGTTAGCTCAGTCCAATTTATACCACAATAAATGCCTATGAAAAAAAAAAAAGTTAAGTACTTACTCTTTGCTAGGATCCAAATAGAAAAGTAAGATGTTCCATGTTAAGGTCACATTCTTTTAGGAGGAGACATTTTTGGTTTATCAGTAAAAGGGAATGTGCCTTAATATACAGTTACTTTAAAATTCTGAATGTTTTTCCTGTTAAACCTCTCTTTTATATGTTCTTTTTCACTCAGACTTCATTTACATTAAGCCACTCTAACCTAGTGAAAATGTTCCCTTGCCCTCCTCCCATGTACTCCTTGATGCAGTTACAACTGCCCACTTCACATTCTACAAATAAGAAACTTCTCTCAGTTGCAGGCATTTTCTCTGGCTATTCCTCTTGACTGGAATACTTTCTCTCCTCATCTCTACCTTCTGACTTCCCTGGCTTCTTTCAAGTTGCAGCTAAGAAACCCTTCTATAAGAAGCCTTTCCCTCTTAATTCTAGTACCTTCCCTCTGCTAATTATGTCCATTTTATCCTGAATATAACTTGTTTGTACAAGGAATTCCTGGAGGTTCCTGAGACCTGGAGGCTTTAAGATCAAAACGATTTTCTTAGTAATAGTAGGATGATTTTATTTCTAATATAAGGCATACATATAGAAATATAGATATGACTGTAGATATAGAGGTATAGAACATACATTAATAAAAACTCATTGGGATATGCTTAATAATTTTAATAGTATAGAGGCATATTAAGACCAAAATCTTTGAGAATCACTGTCTTAGAGTTACACTGACCTACCTGCAGTTATATCTCCTCCCTGGAGACATAAACAGAAAGGCTCCTCACTTGTCCTTTGAAATATATAGATTTTAGAGCTACCAACTGTAATCTGCTTGATATTTTGTGACTTAGGTCATTTTAATACTGGAGCCTATCTTGAGAACATAACCTTAGAATTCTAGGAAGATGATGGAATAACGCAAGAAACTACCTGATTCTCCCACATACCCTCCCAAATAGTTTGAAATAATGCCTCAAAGTGAACTTTAGAGTGGCAGAAATAATTAAAAGCCAGAGTAAACCAGTTGTCCATCCTAAGATAATTTGGGTGGACATTAGGAAAGACCTGACCTTTTGGGATGGTAGCCTGGCATGATGACATGCAGATACCTCTAGGTAGATACCCTTAAATCAACAAACAACAAGCCTTAGGGGCTGCTGTGTAGGCCACAGACTCAGTTTCATGAGCTTTTACCCCATAGACAGTCTAGAGGTCAAGGGCTGATTGGGGAAGATTTCAGGTCCCTCTGCTGGCCCTGGACCAGGGGGCCTCATGCATTGACCAGAAGTGGTCCCAGGCTGTGGCTGTGAGCAAAAAGGAATGAGTAGGGTCACAGAGAAGGCAGGGGGCTTACTGGCTTTGGTCACTCACAGGAGACGTGAGTCCCTCGTTTTGGTTCCAGGGCAGATGGAAGAGCTGAAGCTTGCAGCCACAGCAAAGACCATAAGGAGTTAGAGCATTTGTGGTGACAGCTTTAATAAGGGCCATGGTTGTGGCTCAGGGGTGAAGTGGACTACCAGAGGTCAAGCCTCACAGATATAACTCAGAATACAACAGCATGAAAAAAAAACTGAAGCTTGAGACATTATCTCACACACCTCAGGACTAGAGTCCAACTCTAACACAAAGTTAACAGCCAAGAAATAAGCTACTTTTTTTAAAAAAAATGAGTAAGGAAAAGAGAAAGAACTCACCCATACATTGCTAATATGGTGAAAGAAAAAAACTGGATTCAAACTCAGAAGAAGACAATGAAGTCAAAACTACTACTTCTACTTCCAAAAAAAATAAAAAAAAAAAAGTAAAATGGTCACAAGCCCAAAAAGAGTTCTTGGAAGAGCTTGAAAAGTACTTTAAAAACTAAATAAGAGAAGTTAAGGAAAAAATAAGAGAAAAATAGGAGCAATGCAATAAAATCAAGAAAAATATGAAAGGAAAGTCAATCACTTGGAAAGAGAGATCCAAAACTTATAGAAGAAAATAACTCTTTAAAAATTAGAATTGGGCAAGAAGAAGCTATTGACTTCCTAAGACACCAAGAAATATTAAAACAAAATCAAAGGAATGAAAAATAGAAGAGATTGTGAAATATTATATTAGAAAAAGAACTGTCCTGGAAAACAGGTAGAGGAGAGACAACATAAGAATTATTTGACTACCTGGAAGATATGATAAAAAAAAAAGAAAAAGAAAAAAGAATCTCAATACCATTCTTCAAGAAATTAAGAAAAAATTGCCCTGAAGTTTTAGAAATAGAGGGGAAGTAGAAATTGAAAAAATACACTGATCACCACCTGAAAGAGATCCCAAGAAGAGATCGCACAGAAACATTATAATTAAGTTTCTAAACTCCTGGGTAAAGAATACTACAAGCAACTAGAAAGAAACAATTTATATACTATGGGGCTACAGTCTGGATAACATGGAACATGATATTCTGAAGAATGAAGGAGCTAAGTTTGCAACCAAGAATGATTTACACAGCAAAGCTGAATGTAATCCTGCCCTGGGGGGGGGAATGGATATTTAATGAATTAAAGGATTTTTAGGCATTCCTGAGGAAAAGACCAGAACTGAATGGAAAATTTGACCTACAGGAATTAGCAGAAACACAAGAAGATAAACATGAAAGACCAATTATAGTGTATTTAATTACTTCAAACTATTTATTTCTTATCTGGGAAAACATCTGTAACTCTTAAGACTGTTATTATTACTAGAATAGTTTGAAAGAGCTTACATAGATAGAAGGCTTCTAGTTGAGTTGAATATGATGGGATAATCCTAAAAAAACTAAAATGAGGTAAATTAGAACAATTATCTTATACAAACAAGGTGTGAATGGAGAATTGTTACACTGGAGAGTAAAAGGGAGTTAGAGGGCTCATAGTGCTAGAACCTCATTTTCATCAGATTAAGTTAAAGAGGAAATAACATGTACATCTAGAAAGATGTAAAAGTCTTCTTAACAGAATTAAAAGGGCAAGGGGAAAAGATGAGGGAGGGACTCTTAGAAGAGTGGGCAGATTGAGGAATAAGAGGGGAAGCAGAGAGGTGTAAAGGAGACAGTCTTAGAAGGGGTGTGGATTAAGGAGGCAGCAGTCAGAAGTTAATTAGGCTTCTGAGGAGAAATGAGTAAAATGAGACAGAGAGAAGGATAAAGAATGAGGGATAAAGAATGAGGAAAATAGGATGGAGTGAAATAAATAATTAGCAATTATAATTTTAAATGTGAATGGAATGAACTCAACCATAAAACAGAAATGGATAGCAGAATGAATTAAAAACCAGACTCTGACAATGTTGTTCACAAGAAACACATTTAAAAATGAGAGATGGAGGGCAGCTAGATGGCACGGTGGATAAAACACTGGCCCTGGAATCAGGAGGAGCTGAGTTCAAATCCAGACTCAGACCAAACACTTGACATTAGCTGTGTGACCCTGGGCAAGTCACTTAACCTCAATTGCCTAAAAGCAAAATAAAATAAAATTAAAATGAGAGATGTACATAGAGTAAAAATGAAGGATGGGATTAAAATTTATTATGCTTTAGATGATGCAAAAAAAAAAAAAACAACCCAGGGGCAATAATCATGATCTCACATAAAGTTAAAGCCAAAAATAGATTTACTTAAAAGAGATAAACAGGGAAGCAATATCATGATGAAAGATACCATAGATAATGAAGGAATGATAATTCTAAACCTATACGTGCCAAATGCTCTAGCATCCAAATTTTTAAATGAATTTGGAGAGAATTGAATGGGAATAGAAAGTAATATACCTTTATCTCAGTGGTTCATGGTACCTTTTCAAAAATTGACCATATGTTAAAGCATAAAAATTTTTATAGATAAGTACAGAAAAGCAGGAATATTAAATGTATCTTTTTCAGATTATAATAAAAGAAAAATTATATTTGATAAGGAATTATAGAAACAAAGATTAAAATTAATTGGAGACCACATAACCTCATTTTAAAGAACATGTGAGTTAAAGAAAAATCATAGAAAAAATAATAATTTTATCAAAAAGAATGAAAATAATGAGACAATATATCAAAACCTATGGGATGCTACAAATGCAGTAATCAGAGGAAAATTTATATCTCTAAGTGTTTATATCAATAAAACAAGGAAAGAGCAGAGCAATGAATTGAGTATGCAATTAAGAAAACTAGAGAAAGGACAAATTAAATATCGTCAATTAAGTACCAAATTGTAAATCCTAAAAAAAAAAGGTGAGATTAATGAAATAGAATGTAAGAAAATCATTGAAATAATAAATAAAACTAGGAGTTGATACTAATAATGGATAATACACATATGTAGATAAATAATACATAAATAAATGCCTAAGATCCCAGCTTTTTTGGATTTTTTTCATTAATGCCTTTGATATGCTTGACCTTTTGTTCTTCCAAATGAATTTTGTTATTATTTTTCTAGCCCAATAAAATGAAAAATAAATATTTATTAAATATAATTATATATTTCACATATATTTATAGTTATATATTATATTTGATTAAATATTATTAGATTATTAGATGTTTTATTTATTTTAAAATATATTTTATTGAGCTGGAAAAAATAATAACAAAATTCATTTGGAAAAACAAAAGGTCAAGCATATCAAAGGCATTAATGAAAAAATGTAAAGGAAGAAGGTTTAGTAGTATCAGATCTTCAATTATAATATAAGGCAGTAATTATCAAAACTATCTGATATTGGCTAAGAAATAGAAAAGTATATCAGTGGAACAGAGTAAACATACAATAAATAGTAGTAAATGATTATAGTAACCTTTTTGTTTGACAAATATAAAGATTTAAGATAAGATTTCACTATTTGGTAAAAAAAAAAACTTGGAAAAACTGGAAAGTAGTCTGGCAGAAATTAGGTATAGGCCCATATCTTATACCATTTACCAAAATAAGATCAAATGGATACATGACTTAGATATAAATGGAGATATCATAAGAAAATTAGAAGAACGTGGAGTATAGCCTATCAGTCTTATGGATAGGAGGAGAATTTATGAATAAACAAAAGACAGTTGTGAAATGTAAAAAAGATAATTTGTATTACATTAAATATAAAAAAAAGATTTTGACAAATAAAATCTATATAGCTAAGATTAGAAGGAAAGCTGAAACTTGAGGGAAAATTTATTGACAGTTTTTTGGATAAACATCTCATATTTCAAATATATAGAGAACATTGTCAAATTTATAAGAATGAGTAATTTCCCCAATTGACAAATGTCAAAGAATATGAAGAAGCAGTTTTTGTATGAAATCAAAGATGTATATATAGTCATATAAAAATGCTCTAAATTATTATTGATTAGGGAAAGGCAAATTAAAACAGCTTTGAGATATCATCTCACAACTACCAAATTGGTTAAAGTGATTGAAGGGGGAAATTACCAATGTTGGAAGGGATGTGAAAAAATGGGGGACTAATACACTGCTGGTGGGATTGTAAACTGATCCAAACATTTTGGAAAGCAATCTGTAATTATGCCCAGAGAATTGTAAAACTGTGTATACCCTTCGACACAGCAATACCACTATTAGGTCTGTTTCCCAAGGTCATCAGAGAAAAAGGGAAGGAACTATGCTCTGAAATATTTATAGCAGCTCTCTTTGTGTTGTCAAAGAAATGGAAATTGAAGGGATGCCCATCAACTGGGGAATGACTAAACAAGTTGTGGTATGTAATTTTGATAGAGTACTATTGTGCTATAAGAAATAATGAGGAAGTTGATTTAAAAAAAAACATGGAAAGACTTGCATGAAATAATGAATGAAATAAGTAGAACCAAGATAACATTGTACACAGTAACTGCAATATTATTCGAAGAATACCTGTGAATGACTAAGTTTTTCTGAATATTATAAATACTCAAACCAAGTATAAAGGACCCATGAAGGAAAAGAATTGATAAATAGATTGTCAAATAGTGCCTTCTAAATCTAGTACAGGGTGAGGAGTGAAGGGAACAGTTTGGAACTTAAAATGTAACAAAAAATTAATTTAATTAAATTTTTAAAAAAGAATATATCCCGATAGTCATTTTGTTGTGATGTTCCCCAATTATTAACACTTTCCAGTGGTGCAGAACTAATACAGCAAACTAATTAAAATCAGGCTGTAATTAGGTCCCCCACTCCAGCAATGTATAAGTCAAGAATAAAAGTAAAATATCAGGTAACTATCTGAAAGCCTTCCAAATTGGGGAATAAATACGTAGGGAAGTGAAAATTAAAACAGTACTTAGGGAAATTAAAATTAAACCAATCTTAAGCTATCATTCCTAACTGTCAAGATAGTGGAAATAGGGAAATTAATAGCTGTGTGCACTGTGAAAAAAGCACACTATTTCATGTAAACTACTTCAACTCTTCTGGAAAAGGATTTGGAATTAGGCAAGAAAAGCTATTAAATTTTTCAAACCCTTTGACCCAGTGATTCCATTGTAGATGACATATACCAGCAAAGTCAATTGATACAAGAAAACACCTTGTACAAAAATGTTCAGAGTAGCATTGGATGTGCTGTTAAAAAGCTAGAAGCAAAATATTTATCCAATTGGGTACAAGTTATAGTTTGTAAATAGGATGGAATATTCAATATGATTATATTATCCTGTAAGGAATAGCAATTATGAACAATCAAGAGAATCACTGAGAAATTCTTATTTGAACTGATGCAGAGTGAAGAAAGTAAAGCGAAAATTACAACACACACAATGAAACAAAATTAAAATAAAAACTCAACACAACTCTGATCAAATACAATGGTCAATCTTAGCACAATAGTATCAACCTTCCTGTTAACAATTAATTACTAATTTTAAGGGAAGGTAATTGTGCCAGGGGAAGAGGAAAGAGGGATATGATGTTTGAATTTTGGGGAATTTGGGGTAAGTGTCTGTTGGATTAAATGTATCATTTTTTTCTTTTTTTAATAGAATATTAGCCAAGCTCTTAAGTATTATGTTTAAGCCTAACAAAATGCTTAGTTTACATTTTGTATATTAGCAAATGATTGAATATTTTTAAATATACCTAAGTGATTAAGAGAATGTTTCACTTTAATATCGATGTTTTGGTATCCTGAGAAGTATCTTAAACTGTTCAAAGGACAAATACAAAAGAAACATATGGACACATTAAAATTTAATATAGCTTCATGATCCTAATGGTAATAAAATGCTAAAATTATGGTCCATTAAAACCTTCCTGTACAACACTAAGGTCAAGGAGTAGAATGTCATTGTGTTGCTTACTGCCCTAGGCACTTATCTGTGCAGTTGGCCTACTCCTAATTAATCTTGCAAGAGAAAAAAAATACATAAAAACTTCAAAGTAAAAATATATATTTTCTACAAAAAGTAACTGATTTTTCATTGTTTCATCCTCAGTATGTGATCTGGAAACACCACAGATTGACTCAAGAGTTAGAGATTGCAAAGCATTTTTTTTTCGGTAGTAGCAGGTAATATAAGAAATGGGAAAAATCAGAAACAAAGCAATGAAGAATTTTAA